>NC_067134.1:22472133-22772731 GCF_021347895.1 Acanthochromis polyacanthus | reverse complement strand
AATCTGCACTAAAATGAACTTCATAAAATATTGATATGAGTCCCAAACCTGAATCCTCAACCCCCCAATGGTTGAATTATACATTAGAAAATATTATAACACAGACAATAATGTTCAAGAGGAATTCCCTGTAACAATTAAAAGAGGAGAATTAAACAATATTTCATGAGGTCATCTTTTGTAATAATGCATATTGCTCCTCTTATCTCCAATAGAAGTGATGCATTATTTACCAGTGTACTGATGTAATTATTCTTAAGGCCGTGAAAGTGGCATGAACACCCACACGCGTGAAAGTTAAAAGAAAGTATGGTGCAATAAAGTGTCTAAATGCGGATGCCCATGATTCGTGACCACACACATTCATCGAGGACAGATTCAGTCAGTGTAAATCAGAGATGGCTGCTTAAACAAACTGATGGCACCATCACAGGCTGTCAAAAGTAGCACCGGTAAAGTGTTGTGAAGTTGACAGCGCGCTTACATTTACATAATTAAGCTTCAAAAGCAGCAATTAGGCCATCAGAAATCTCTCATCAAAGGCAACGTCTTTGTGGATGAAATGGTGAAAGGATAAGTGAGGGTATCAAACCGGGACTGAATAAAAATGTTCGCACAACAATGCAGGATAAAGGCCTAATTAACCTTTGGAGTTGATATGGCAAACCTGTTGGCAAACATTTTCCTTATTTACACATCCAGCAGCTACAGATCAACATTTGCTGAAAGTTTCAAGCTGCCTGGTGAACGTTTGCTCTCTTTTTGCTCCATTTTTGGTCTCCACCAGCTCCAGTAATTTTGTTGTGCGCATATTTGTGAAGTGCCAAGGATTAGCTGAGCCGCGCTAGACCCAGCTCTTAAGACACAAGGGTCTAGGGAAGCTCGACAGGGAGGGAGGCGGGCTAAAAGGTTGTCTTTCAAATCACTCTGCAGCAATTGGGTAGGTATACAACCAATCAGCGCAACGAATAGGCTGATGTAGTTCCTAGAGCGCCGGATTGTGGTTAAGTCCCATTAGCTTCCCAACCAGTGGAGCCAACTGGTATATTAAGGATTTGCCATATCCTGTCGGCATAAGTCCAAATATGTCTTTCTTCTCAATGAAACACTTCAGTGCCGTCCTTTGTTTATCTTTCAAGTTGAATTTTAGCTTCAAATCTTGAAGGGCTGTGGCCAAAACTGAGTCGAAAGATAACTGTTTATTGTGCGCTGGTTGTTTCTGTCAGAATCGTCGCGCCTCTGTTGTCACTTAGTTACGTCCGCCTTCTGACTCTACACTTCATGGTGATTGGTCCGGCCAGTGTTAGGAGCATCCAACCTCGAGCCTTATGGAGGGTAACTAGACCCACCCTGGCAGAGAATTAAATTCGTTGCCGTGGGTTGTCTAGCATGGCTAGGCTAGCCAAGGATGTCAACTGCATTAAATTAGCATGAAAAGTGAATGTTTTAAACACATGCAACTTTTGCACATTACTATGAGATAAGATTAGATAATAACAGTACCAAAAATTGCATTATAGTACATCAAAAAGGCATAATCTAACCTATAACGTCACCCCACCTGGTTGAGGCAGATGTCCGCTTTCCCTGAGCCTGGTTAGGTCAGAATTTTTCATTTTTTTCCCCTTCCCTTTTAAAGTGTTTTTTTTTTTAGGAATTTTGGGTGGTTCTTTCCAACTGTTTCTGACTTCTTGCGCAAAAGAAATCCAAAGGAAACTTGAATTGAATATGAAATTGCTTGCAAAACAATTCTCAACAATAGTTTCTCATCCATATGCATCACATCAGACAACAAATGCACATACAGTATATGGGCAATATTACATCAGGGATCGCAACTCTCAACATTACTGTCCTAAAATATAAAAAATAGCAACAAATAAAGAGATTTATTTTGATGCAGCTTACTTTTTGTAAAGGTAGAGAGTTCACAAGAGTTCATGAGTCAAGTTCACTGTTGCTAGGTTGTTTTCTTTTTAGCACAAAAGCCACTGAGGGGCTTATTTTTTTCGATAATTGCATTACTTTAAACCTTGGTGCAAACTGCTTTCAGCACATTTTTTAAAATTAAGCATCATTTTTAAAATGATGGGGACAAAATCGGCCTTTTATACAAAGTGCTGGGGACACATACCCAATGCCCCCGATGTAAATGACATCTATGGTTCAGTGGCTTTTTAGAGCCTTTTTTCATTAAAACGGCTGCCTGCTGCAGCCAGAAACAACACCATGAGAGCGGTGAAGCTAACAATGAGCTGAAAGTCGCTGCGAAAGCCAAGGGCAGCTGCAGACTGGGATAATCATTTTCTGTACAGTAGGTTCGTCACTATAAGCAACCACTTTCACTCGGCTGTAAAGAGCAGCACTTTATCTGTAAAGGTTAGATGTGAGAGGAGGTCTGGTCCGTTCAAAGCGAAAGAAAGGAGGTGGTCTTGTGTCTCGCTGTGCTGCTATAATTTACTTGTTTATTTATGTTTGTGCATAGAAACACAGTATAATATATCCACAGTTCAATTCAGGGTGAGGTACTCAAATAAACAGATTGTTGCTACACTGAAGTCTGGAGGAAGTTTGGGAGATTATTCTTGCTGGTTTCTGTGGGTTTTATGTTAATTCTGTAAGTTGATTTGGCAAAGGTTATCGCTGGTTACACAATGCTGCAAACTGCTGTGTATTATCTGTTTAAGAATGACAATTAGAGTGTTTTATAGAATATAGATCGGGAGGCAGTGGAGCCACATGCACATAATCTGATTAGTGAACAATACAAACCACTACAGATAGTATTTATGACACCTCATGGTGTATTCTACCGGCCAAATGTCTACCTAAGCAGGGTTAAACAATCCCATGACGCAGTGGATTGCAATTACTGTCACATTAAGCAACACAGGCGGATGAACTCAAGCATTTTGTGTGTTTTGAATGATTTAATTGACTTGTTTGTGCCGAGCAAATAAAGCCACATCCAAAAACATCCATTCCGAAGGAAAAAAGCTGCAGTGCAAGCAGAGGTCACCTAATAGACGACAGCGTAATACCGGAGCTAAGAGAGGCTTCATTTCCTGCAGGCTCTGCAGCAAGCCGTCCAAGTTTACCAGGCCGCTTTGTAACATTTCTTTTAGCAAATAAAGAAACTGTCAGAGGAGTTGATGATGAATGGAAACGTGGCGGTGCTGCCTTTTAATGCTAAGGAGTTGCTGCTTTAATTAATTCACTGCACCGCTTAAAGGTGGAATGTTTTCTCGAGTGTAAATCGTCACTCCTTAAATGTCAATACGACGCCGGCCGCTCCGATGACATACGGTTTCATGATGCTTGAATTTCAACCAGATTATGTGAACTGCAAATACTCTATTTCCTTACTTGGAGAGAGAAAAAAAGTGTGGCGCATCGCTTGGGTGCACTCCAGCAGCACTACACATATAGCTGATAAGGAAAGCAAAGAAAGTGTTGATGATTCATCCTTGGAAGATTCAGTGTCCGTAGATTTCTAAAGAAAAAGTGCTACAGGAGGTTGAGAAAAGCAAATTCACCCATTACAAATGTGGCTGATTTCAAAACACTGACACTGGGACTGTGCTTTGACCTATAGTGACTAATTATGTGTGTTTAGACTGCGTCCCTGCTTAAATTAGTTTTTATCTTTGCAGAATTTAACTCTCATGTGCCCATAAGGACATTTTGTCCTTTTCATTTTTGATTTTTAGACCATTTTGGCTGTGTTTAAAACATGTATCTTTGGAGGAAATTTCAAATTCTAACTTCAACCTCCATGAATATTTGGTAATTATGATCAGAACTGATGTAGATCAAAAGAGATAAGTTTTGAAAGCAGAAAAATAATGTTAATATACAGTGTTTTTGTCTTTAAGGACCTCAGTGTAACTTTAAAATTGCCACCTCAGGGTTAAAGTACTGTTTGGTTGCATTTTCCTGTAAACAACATATCGGGATTGCTTCCATCTTAAACCAATATTAATTTGCGATATAAAACTACTTCAAAATAGCTTTTACATTCATTCCATCTTGATCAAAACTCCTCTGAGTTTTGTTTGGAGGGGAAAAAAGTGCTGTGTGATTATATGAGCAGCTGCATCAGTGAACGTACAAAGAAAAATGTTCCTCAGGGAAGAAAGGAAGGAAAAAAATCTACAGAAAATCCAATAAAAAACACATTAGTGCTTGACTGACAGGTAATCTGTAGGAAACACAAAGCATCAAAAATATCAAAAAGCATACATCTCGCTGATCTGTCAGTGCTCTTTGTGATGCAATGATGCCTTTAGAGTGAAATAATAGCAGCCTGTAAATGCATAATACAATCAAGAACATCATTGATTTCAGGTTTTTCATCTTTGCTGGGAAAATAACATGTTGGAGTCTGACCCATTTTCTCTCGATGCCAAATCATTTTTTAGCTTTAAGTATTTAGAAAGACTGTTTATATGAACTTTCTGACCATTTGTCCAAACTAGAATGTTGTCACTTTTTGTCTCTTTTTGTTATTTTAAGTGTCTTTCTGCTCATTTAACTTCTGTTTGTGTTTTTTTTTTTTTGCATCTTTCGTTTCATTTTTCTTTGCTTGTATGCATGTTTTTGTGGTAATTTTGCATCTCCAAAAGCTTTTTGTAGCTGTTGTAGCTTTTTGTGTCTTCTTATGTTTTTGCATCCTTTTGGGGCTGCAAACATCTCTTAGTGGTGATTTTATATCTCCTAGTGGTCGTTTTGCACCATTTTGTTTGTTTTGCGCTTACTGGAGGTCATTTTAGGTCTCTCTGGTGGTTGTGTTATATATCTATGTCTATTTGCATCTCTCAGTGGGGATTTTGTTTTTTCTTGTGCTAATCTGGCATCTCTTTATGGCTTTTTTTGCATAGCCTATCCTTGTAGCTGTTGGAATGTCTTTGCAGTTGTTTTGTGTCTGTGGTAGTTTTGCACCACTTTGTAGCCATTTTGCATCTCTCTTGTGGTTTTGTTGCATCTTGTAATGGTTATTTTGCATTTCTTTGTGGCCGTTTTGCATCTATTGTGTGTTTATGTTTTATATCTTGGGCTTTTTGCATATCTTTGTCATCACTTGCATCATTTTGTGGCGACTTTACACAACTTTTTGTGGTCATGTTGCAGCTCTTTGACAGTTGTGTAACATTTCTTCATGATAATTTTGCAGCTCTTTGTGACTGTTTGCATTTATTTGTGTTCATTTCATACATCTTAGCAGTTTGCATCTTGCTGCTGCAATTTTTATGCATCTTTTTGTGGCCATTTGTGTCTCTTAGTGGTCATTTTGGTCAACTTTTTGTGATCTTGTTGCATTTCTTCGTGGTCATTTTGCAGTTATTTGCGTCTTTTTGTGTACATTTTGCTTCTATTTGTGGCTGCTGGCATCTTTTTGTGTTCATTTTGTACACTGTAGAGATTTGCATCTTGCTGCTGCTTGTGTGTCTTTGTGGTTGTTTTGCACCATTTTCAAATCATTTAGCATCTTTTGAACTGTTGTATTGCATCCCTGTGTGTGTTATTTGCATTTTTGGGGTTGTTTACATCTCTTGTTGGTCATTTTGCACCTCTCTCTGATCATTTTGCATCTACTGGTTGATTTTGTTGTATATTTTGGGAGCTATTTGCATGTCTTTGTGGGCGTTTGCATTATTTTCTCATGATTTTGCATATACACACGTGGACAAAATTGTTGGTACCCCTCAGTTAAAGAAGGAAAAACCCACAATTCTCACTGAAATCACTTGAAACTCACAAAAGTAACAATAAATAAAAATTTATTGAAAATTAAATAATCAAAAACAGCCATTACTTTTGAATTGTTGATTAACATAATTATTTAAAAAAACAAACTAATGAAACAGGCCTGGACAAAAATGATGGTACCTCTATAAAAGATTGAAAACTATTTGACCAGAGTGACATGATTAACTCAGGTGTGTCATTTAATTGACATCACAGGTGTTTCCAAACTCATAATCAGTCAGTCTGCCTATTTAAAGGGAGACAAGTAGTCACCCTGCTGTTTGGTGAAAAGGTGTGTACCACACTGAACATGGACAACAGAAAGCAAAGGAGAGAATTGTCTCAGGACATCCGAAAAAAAATTATAGACAAACATCTTAAAGGTAAAGGCTATAAGACCATCTCTAAACAGCTTGAAGTTCCTGTGACAACAGTGGCTCATATTATTCAGAAGTTCAAGACCCACGGGACAGTAGCCAACCTCCCTGGACGTGGCCGCAAGAGGAAAACTGATGACAAATTGAAGAGACGGATCGTTGGAATTGTATCCAAAGAGCCCAGAGCAACCTCCAAAGAAATTAAAGGTGAACTCCAAGGCCAAGGTACATCAGTGTCAGATCGCACCATTCGTCGTTGTTTGAGCCAAAGTGGACTTCATGGGAGACGACCAAGGAGGACACCACTGCTGAAAAAACTCATAAAAAGCCAGACTGGAATTTGCAAAAATGCATGTTGACAAGCCACAAAGCTTCTGGGAGAATGTCCTTTGGACAGATGAGACCAAACTGGAGCTTTTTGGTACGGCACATCAACTCTATGTTCATAGACTCAAAAACCAAGCATACGAAGAAAAGAACACTGTCCCTACGGTGAAACATGGAGGAGGCTCAGTAATGTTTTGGCGCTGCTTTGCTGCATCTGGCACAGGGTGTCTTGAAAGTGTGCAAGGTACGATGAAATCTGAAGACTATCAAGGCATTCTGGAGAGAAATGTGCTGCCTAGTGTCAGAAAGCTTGGTCTCAGTCGCAGGTCATGGGTCTTCCAACAGGACAACGATCCAAAACACACAGCCAAAAACACCCAAGAATGGCTGAGAGAAAAGCGTTGGACTATTCTAAAGTGGCCTTCTATGAGCCCAGATCTGAATCCCATTGAACATATGTGGAAGGAGCTGAAACACGCCATTTGGAGAAGACACCCATCAAACCTGAGACAACTGGAGCTGTTTGCTCATGAGGAGTGGGCCAAAATACCTGTTGACACTGCAATTAAACGATTTCTGTATTTGTCAATGAGCGTTCTGCAGCTGATTGCCTCAAAAGGTTGTGCAACAAAATATTAAGTTATGGGTACCATCATTTTTGTCCAGCCCTATTTCATTAGTTTGTTTTTTTTTAAATAATTATGTTAATCAACAATTCAAAAGTAATGGCTGTTTTTGATTATTTAATTTTCAATAAATTTTTATTTATTGTTACTTTTGTGAGTTTCAAGTGATTTCAGTGAGAATTGTGGGTTTTTCCTTCTTTAACTGAGGGGTACCAACAATTTTGTCCACGTGTGTATCTGAGGTCATCTCTTGGATAGTTGTGTTGCAGCTCTGTGTAGTTTCTTTGCATCTCTCGTCAGTTTGCACAACTTTTTGAGATCTTGTTGCACCTCTTTGATGACTGTGTTGGATTTCATGGTGGTAATTTTGCAGCTGTTTGCATCTTTTTCTGTTCATTTCATATTTGCTAGTGGTTTGCATCTTGCTGCTGCTTGCACTTTGTGATTGCTTTGTATCTCTGTGGTTGTTTTTTTCACTTTGAAATCATTTCGCATGTTTTGCGTGGTTGTCTTGCATCTCTGTGTGGTCTGTTTGCTTGTTTTGGGGCTGTTCACATCTCTTGTTGGCCATTTTGCGTCTCTTTGTGGTGATTTTGTCAACTTTTTGTGGTCAAGTTGAATTTCTTCGTGGTAATTTTGCGGCTCTTTGCCTCCGCTGCTGCTTCTGTGTCTCTGTGCTTGTTTCGTACCACTTTGAAATAATTTTTCATCATTTGAGTGGTTGTGTTGCATCTCTATGTGGACTGTTTGCATTCCGGCGGGTGGTTGCATCTCTTTGTGACCATTTTGCTTTCATTGCTTGGTTGTGTTGTATGTCTTGGTGATGATTTGCGTGTCTTTGTTTTTGTTTGCATGAATGTAATGGTTATTTTGTACCTATTTGAGGTCATTTTGAATCTCTTGGATGGTTGTGTTGCACCTCTTTGTAGTTGTTTTTTTGCATCTCTTTCTTTTCTGACATTTTTTTTTCTTTCTGTTTTTGCATCTCTTTGTGAACATATTGCGTCTCTTGGGTGGTTGCGTTGCATATCTTCGTGGCTATTTGCATCTTTCTGTAGCTGTTTACATCTCTTCGTCATCATTTTGCATCTATTTGAAGTCATGCCGCATCTTTTGGGTGGTCGTGTTGCATCTTGATGTGGCTGTTTACATCTTTCGCTTGCTTTGCTTCTCTGGGGATATATTTGCACCACTTTGTGGTCATTTTGCATCTCCTTGTGGTCGTTTGCATTTCTTCCTGGTCATTTTGCATGTCTTTGTACTTCTGATTGACATTCCAAAAAGAAATGTTAGCAGTCACTTTAAACAGAGACTGTCTCCCAGATGTGCCCAGCAGGCATATTCAGTAATCCATGTAGTTGGTTTTAAATGTAAACACAGTGCATTTGCTGCTTAAAAAAATCGTATGCCTTAAATCATGTCTTGCTCCTCATATAAGAGATTCAAAAGGCATTCAGACCAATAAAATGCTGCTGACAGCCTGCTGATCGCTTCCAAAAGTGACAATTTTTTTTTGATCTGGCAGTACCAAAGAGCTTTTGAAGCATTTTTACACTGGTTATTTAGGGTAGCCTTAATATTGCATTGCACATTCTAAACAAACTATGGCATGTTGAAGTCTCCAACGTAATTGAATGCATAGCACCTCCAAAAAAGAGTGAACACAGAAGGCAGTTGGTGTTGTATGGGTGCTGGTGGGCTGAATAATTTAAAGTCAGGTGAAATAGAGGGAGCCACATCATCAGAGGTGAAGGTTGAACAAAAACTCGTCCTCAGGGTTGCCCCCAGACATGGAGCTGACTCACATGCTTGCCTGGGGAAAGTGTCCATGTACAGCGATTGCACCGGGAGGGGATTTGGCTCCTCACAGCCTTCCTGTTCTGTACTTTCTCTGTGAAAAAAAAAAAAAAACTCTAATAACTGACAAAATGCTCAAGCTAAACCAGATTGCGCACTTTAAATTGGAAAGTCTGGAACCTGTTTCCCCTTTGCTTTGACTGAAGGATGTTTGTTTGACATTAACCCAATGGAATGACTCTTATTCAAATATATTTCCACACTGGAAATTGTGGTTAAAGCCTCTTTTTTAGTGGCTGCCTTCCCACTTGTGCAGAAGACCAAGGTCACTCTCCGATATGCTCGCTTAGAATGATTCTTTTTTTCATTCTGTGATTGATTAGACTGGCTCAGTGGTACCAATTTAATTCCCTCAGACAAACAGCACAGCTTCTTTCTGGCGATGGGCAAGACGGAGCTTAACAAATGCTTTCAAGTCGCTTCTAACACTTTCAAATCCTGTTTTTCACAGTATATCACCAGTTGGTTTTCCATCCCCTGGTAATTAGATTTTAAAGATTTTTTTTTTTTAAAGGGACAGAATTTGGGTCCAGTTGCATTCATTTAACTCCCCATTTTAAACAACTCCAGCTCCGTGGAGATCAAGGAAGCCATTTTGTGGCGACGGTTCAAATGTTTTTTGGCACTTGTGATGGTCACACTGGCCTAAAATTAGCTAGCATGCAGCTAGCAGCTGGTATTAATCTTTATTTTTTTATTTTGTTTTCGCGTTGGGGTGTAAATTTGGCAGATATCAGTGTATTAATACGAAAGGGGTGGTCTTTCTTGTCCTTGCCAAGGCTGGTTTGAAGCTGTTTCGTTGGTTTTTCAGGGGATATTTTTAGCTGAGGAATGATTTCTCTTTGTAGAACGCTTAGAAAAGCGTGTGTGTCTGTGCATTTTCCTGCTGTATTTGTCCTAATTATAATGGAGCAGCACGGCGGTGTAAATGTTGTCCCTCTAACATCACTCAACTGCAGTGAGCCCTCCACAAAAGCAAGATGATTTCCCCACATATAGAAAACAAGAGGGAATACACTGGATTATTGAGTGCCTCCTTTGTTTACCTTTTTACCCAGAATCCTTGCAGGGCCACAAGGTGATCCAATAAATATTGATTGATGTTTGCTTTGGAGCATAAATAAGCACATTCTAATAATATTTTAGTGTTTAGTTGTGGCATTAGCTAGTCACACTTTACCATGGTTTAGTTTTTATGAGCTGATACTATCATCAAAAATAATAAAAGTTGTCAACAGTGACTATTTCACAAGAATATGCAGATGGCTGACAAATAAAAAAGAAACAAGCAGCTTTCTTGGCACTGAGTCTAAACGCCTCCTCTGCAGAGATTAAAACCATTTATCCAATAGATATTCCCTCTTTCTAGCGGAGTTTGATGTTTCCGGGTGGAGATGTCTAACATGTTGATCCAAAAGTTAGAGTAGGTGCTCATTTGGGTTCCTTTGTCCCCCAATCTTTGCAATCTCCAAAAGAAAAAAACATGGACTTCAAGAAGCACACTGAAGTCACGCAGCGAGTGACAAGAAAGGAAGTAGGCAGCGTGTGAACTTCTCCGTCTCAAGCTCTGTTTTTTTATTATTCATTCAGCTGGTGCCATCACAGTGTTAGCGGCCATTGTCCTCATTCGATTATCACATCTCAGCTCTCTAGATGAGCTCCGAGCTGTTCTGAACACTTTCGCCTTCTGACAATTTTGGCTGACACATATGTGCTACTTTCAAGCATATTCTGGGCTTTATTTGCAAACCAGCACAGTTTGTACGTTTTGAAGTGTTGTCAGCCCTGCTAACCCTGATTCAACATTGCAAGAGAGCCACACAAGGTGCTATTTGGTGTCACTGAAACCATGTTTGACATTGAAAGGCATTAGATTTTTTACAGTTTAAAAGAATTCCATAAAGAGGTTGGATGGGTGGTTGTGTACCACATTGTACCAAAAACTTTTAAAACGTTTATGCTTGATTTTGCAACTTAGATGTCGTTTTTGGCACAAAAGCCATTTGGTTCAAGCTGCAGCAGGCAGAAATCAAGAAAAGACAACAAAAATACAAAAAACTAACTCCAAAATCCCAACATGCATGCAAAAAGATAGTCAAGCTAAAAGTCTACACCTGTAGCCTAGCCGCGCTAGACAACCCACGGCAACGAATTTAATTCTCTGCCAGGGAGGGTCTAGTTACCCTCCATAAGGCTCGAGGCTGGATTCTCCTAAAACTGGCCGGACCAATCACCATGAAGTGTAGAGTCAGAAGGCGGGCGTAACGAAGTGACGACAGAGGCATGACGATTCTGACAGAAACAACCGGCGCACAATAAACAGTTATCTTTCGACTTGGCTTTGGCCACAGCCCTTAAAGATTTGAAGCTAAAATTCAACTTGAAAGATAAACAAAGGACGGCACTTAAGTGTTTCATTGAGAAGAAAGACGTATTTGGACTTATGCCGACGGGATAGGGCAAATCCTTAAAACACCAGTTGGCTCCGCGGCTCCACTGGTTGGGAAGCTAATGGGACTTAGCCACAATCCGCCGGTGCTCTCGGAACTACGTCAGCCTATTCCTTGCGTTGATTGGTTGTATACCTACCCAGTTACTGCAGAAGAATTTGATAGACAACCTTTTAACCCGCCTCCCTCCCTGTCGAGCTTCCCTAGACCCTTGTGCCGTCAGAAACATGGGATGGGCTACTACACCTGTGTACGAAGCAGGCAATCCCAAAGATCTTGTTCTCACTAACATTTACAGAATCTGCCAATCCAAAGCCATGTGATTGGGTAAAATCTCATAATATGCTGCACGATGAGATGCAGAATTTTTTTTTTGCCCAGTGCTGCCCAAAAATACTGCCTACCCCAGCTTTAAATTTAGAAAAGGTCACACGTTGTCATGCTTCACAACATGAAGCATGACATGCTTCACAACATGAAGCACACGCTACAAGGCAAACATCAGACTGCTGAGAGACTTTTGTCTTGTGACAATACCGACCGACACATCTATGCCAATTACCTATTTTTTCTTAGTATATTCTGGCCTTTATTTGCAAATCCACACAATGGCAGTTTGCATGTTTATAAGTGTTATCAACCTGTTCTTATTCTCAGCCACCAAAACTAATTGCTATTTTTTGTCCTTTACAGATTCCCACCTACTGCAGCTATAACAAAGAAACATTTTAAAATTTTCTAATTTTAAGCCCTACCACCACATATGCATGATGATAGTCAAGCTAATAGTCAATGTCTATTTACGGGTTCATTCAGAATTCAAACCCCACCCCCAAATACGGAAACAAAACTAACAAAACATTGCAACAGCACATCCTTGTCTCATTGTTGCTATTTATAATGTCTTAAATGATGAACAAAACACCTTATAATTGGATAAAATATAAAAATCTCCAAAAATAAAGCCAGGAGAAAGTGTGAGAAGTCTGGTTTCTTCTGAAACCACTTGGATTAAGATATGCTGAAAAGCTAAAATGACATTTTTGTGCAATAGTGCTAAAAAAAATACTGCCTTCCTCAGTTTTAAATTGAGGACAAGATTATGCACTGCTTGAATATCAGAATATTTTGGATGTCACGTCTTCCATTTCTGACGTTCACTGATTTTTATTGGTACATCGACCTACTTTGAATGTTCAAAAATGACATTTAAAGGCAAAAAGTGTGTTCAAAGAGGTCTTGACCAAGTGGTCAAAGGTCGTTGTTAGCAGTTCAGCAGAAAGAGACATTTCCTTCCCAGGCTGATCTAGCCAAGATATAGCATCACAATACAAAGACAACAACAAAATGAGCGTCATTTATGTGGAACATATGCTCTATTCTTCGGTGCTAGCTTGTAAGTCATTCCGTGACCTCATAATAAGACCATATCTCATGATCCATTAGGCATCTTAGCCCCTTATGCTAAAGTGACATCCTCAGGATAGGACTCACAGCATCTTCACACTCAACAACCCATTCAGTCCTTCTCTTGGTTTGCGCTCCTGAAGTCACTCCCCTCTACTTCTTTATTATTTTTGCCAATAAATTGTTAAAAATGCTGTTGTGAATGTCAAATAATGGCTACTGTGGAAGGTTGGAAGCACAAAGCACTGCACTAAAAGCAGGCACGGACAAGAATGACAAAGCCGGCAGGCCTAAAACTGTTAAGTAAGTCCTTAAAAGTTATGTGTTTAACCTTTCGTGAGGACAAAGCTGATTATCTCTGAGGTTTGTGCATGCAGGGACTCTCACTCAAGAGGATTGCAATGTGTTCATACTTGACACCGATGAATATGTAAATCTTTATCTTTTTCTAATCAGACTGAAAGAACGAACCCGGACAAGGTCAGCGACTAATATGTGAATACTTTCTAACTCTGTATGTAAACATCGCCATAATGGATTCAATTAAAAGAAGCTATTAACGGTATTACCTTGACTCAGTCTGTGTAACATTTTCTATGCAAATTTAGGGTCACTGAAAACACTTGTGCAAAACATATATAGCAGAAGATGTTGTGGTGGGAGGAGGTCAAGGTTCTTCTTCCATTAATCAATGAAAAACAGTATTGAAAAAAGTCATTTCGTGGGATTTGTAAGGAAGCTGCCCATAGCAGCCCCTCATAGAAACACTGCACTGTATGTTTGAATGGTATTGGCATTGGAGTAAAAGTGAGCGAGCCAGGTACTGATTTTGTCTTGTTCAATACGACAGAAGTGAAACATTAAAAATAACGATCCCATAATTTTTAACACACTTTGTTAATGATTGATTCCAAGTGTGCACATAAAGTACAATAATTGCACATTGATCTACCTCCTCTCCAAGTCTCCTTTTTCCCGTCTTGCTCGGGCGAGCAGAAAGGAATGCTAAAACATCCTTTCAAACCTGCATTTCCTTATTCATTAGTGACGCACGTTTCTCATTTTATACTAAATCTTATCTTAGATGCGATAAGTGGTCGGGAATAGCCGGAGCTGTCACGTCTCTGGGATCACGAGACGGTTTGAGTGGAAAACGGATACGTGAATGTTACGGGAGTCAACGGCTGGAACCAAATGCATCATCTGGACTCTTCAGTAGCTCCTTTAAAGACCTTTCGCGGCTCTTAAAATGCTACTTTTGTATGGAAATGAAAAAAAAAAGTTTCTCTGGAACTAAGCTCCATTTCAGAATTGAACATCCCATAATGTAATATGTGCTTAATGGGTTTTCTGGGCCTGAGGGTTGAGAAATCCATTCAGAGTCAAGCTGAGTTTCTATTTGGGAGCAAGGGATGATTAAAAAAAAGGAGTTTTAAACGGTTAATGCATCAGTGGCGACGTATTGTTGCAAAAGTATGTAAATGCTCGCCGCTAATTGCTACCCGTCTTGCTGTTTTACGTTCCGTCTCGGCTTGTGTTTACCAGGTGTGTGCTGTACTAATAAAGGGTGAAGAGGATGGCATGACAACTCCCCTTCAAGTTTCATAACAGAAGAGGCGCCTGTCAGGCACCTTTTGGCACTTAACGAATAGTGTTTACACGGACCAACACAATTTATAGCTGCTGTTCATGACTGTTTGACAAGCTGCCTGCACACTCTGATATATTCTCGCTGGCTGGTGGTGGTGCACAGTCAGGACGTCCACTACTTTCTGCTCTTCATATACATCCAGAAAATCTTCTACTTTTGCATATTTCTCACACTTAAATACTCCAGATCATCAAAGTAATATTTATATTTATTGAATATGACGCAGAGATAGCCCACAAAGCACAAAATGCAGTTTGTAAATGATGATTTATTGAAAACCTATATCGCCCTGCTGAAGCTAATAAGTTTTCTCTTCTTGGCAGCAACAACTGCACTGAAATGTTGCTTGTGATCAGTCTTTTACATCACCATGGAGGTATTTTGGCCACAAACAGCTGTAATTCAGCCACATTGGATGGCTTTCGAGCCCTTTTAACTCTAGAACTCCAGTGTTGGCTGATTTCCACCCATGCAGTTGTAGTCATGTGATTTTCATTGTGTGGCTCCTGTCTGAGTTGCATGGGTTCTTGGGTAGTGATTCAGAGTAAAATATGCCAACAAAAATGTCACCACCTGGATTTAACTAAGCAAATAGGTAAGAGCCTTCCATTGGATAATTACTGCAGTGATGAAGATGTTTCAGCTGCAACAACTTATTTAGCCCGAGCTGATGCAGTGAGGAGCTTCTCATGTCTTTAACAATCATGTTGGAAGACATATCCTGTGTTCATGGAAAGGATGTTAATCTGCCTCAGAAGGGTCAAACTTGTTAGCCTACATCAAGCAAAGAAAATAACTAAGGAGACTACTAAAATCAGGTTAAGAACCGTCCAACACATTATTAAAACCTGAAGGAATGGTGAACCATCATCTACAAGAAACAAACTCTTAGATGGTCATAAAATAATAACAGTAGAACTCATGGCAATGTTCTGAGATGTGAATGAGTGGATCAGGGAGCATGAAGTGGGGAGAAGACTTTGCGCAGCAGTCCGACTCTCCCATAATTAATGCAAGATCTTGGCAGAAAATGAATCCAACTCTGGATAGAAATAAATGTTGTGACATTGCAGAAGCTTGTCAAAAATAATGCCACAGTGAATGTGTGCATTATTCAAAGCTAAAGGCCGTCCAGCAAAATATTACATGTTGACCTAAGAACAAGTTTTCAGCTCCATTACTATTTTTTTTAGGAATTTTTTGTTAATGATTCCCTAATTTTTCACAAATTTTAGAGCCTTTTTTAGGATTACCACGTTATAATTTTTTTTTTTTTCATTTTGGGAGACATTGCACAAGGGAAAATGGATGATTTTGCCATGCATTGTTGTACTTTAATATATTTTAATGAGAAGTAGTTTTTTATTGGGTGTTACAAACTGTTACGTTAGTCTCTCACTTGGACTTAGCCGCTCCAAAACCTTCATTTTGTTCTCTTTGAGCCACTCTAAAATAGACTTGCTTGTCTGCTTTCGGTCATTTTCATGCTGCTTAAATCATTTGTGTTGATCTTTGGATCCTGAACTGAAGGGTGGAAATTTTCCAGGAGCGTTTCCTGATAGAGAGCAGAATTCAAAGCTCCAGGTCCTCTGGAAATTCACAGCATTTTTCCTTCAAAAAATTAAAATTAGTTTGATGATCTGAAACATTTAACAAATATGCGAAAATAGGAGATTTCTGTACATGCACAACTTGCGAGGGTGGTCCTGCAAAGGCTTCAAAAGAGGCTGCATTTGAAATGGAACGCTGACCCACTTAGCTCTGTTGTTAAAGTGTGAAGAGGTCTGTGGGAACAAGCGCTCAAACACGTTCTGGGAGAAGCGTGCACACATGCATGTTCAGACGCACCTCAGCAAAGATAAAAACAACCCTCTCGCTGATAAACAAGTTCTTGGGGAAACAATAAAAATAACTGTAATGTATTCGCGGACGGGGCTTTGTAGGGCTTTTACACTCGGAGAGCTTTTTCCGCTCTCACCATGACAGTGCTGCCTCTGAGCCGCCGACACCTGAGGTTTTGCATCTTTGCGTGTTTGTGTGTGTTCACATGCCTCGAGGTGGCTACGCTGCATGCACACGCAGGGTTGGATTCATCTGGTCCTGCCTCTAAGCCAATGACACCCTCTTGTTTAGCTTTCGCTTTGATGTGCTGTCTTATTCTTACAACTTATTCCTTCTTTATACCCCCTGGTTGCTCCAGCTGAACAGTGGGTGACTGGATACTCGGCGGTCAGCGGCTTACGTAAATACCCAGCCACATTCGTTCATCCCCTGCTGACTCTTTTCATAGCATTTTCATGTTTCATCTTTTAAATACCCACAGCAACAAAGCCTTATTTATTCTATGAAACAAATACTTGGTACTTGGTTATCTCTTGAAGAAAAAGTAATAAAATTAGCTTTTCTGCCGACCAATTCAGTGTGGGCTGATCCCTTGTGATAAATATTGGGAGATGTTGTTTATTTTATTCGTTTTTAATCTTCGCTTTCTCCCTGCAAACTCTCATCAGAGCACATTTAGAAAATTCATAGAAAATTCAGCTGTAACTCCTCAGAGCCTCAGGCAGAAATAAATAGTTCTGAACTGAGTGTGCACACATAATGCCAGCTTGAACTGTGTTATGTACCTGTAAACAAATACCAACATTTGACAAAGTGATGAGTTGTAAAAAGTGCTGGTTTTCGAGGTCAGAAACACAGATGGTTGCTTTGATTTACTATAAAACTCAAGAACCCAGTAGTAAAGCCCTATCGGTGAAGGAAATTTTCTTTTAGGTAATTGGCTTCTTATTGAAAAAGTTAGTTTGACATAGACAGAGCTGCTATATCTCTGCCAGTAATGGGG
This sequence comes from Acanthochromis polyacanthus, assembly GCF_021347895.1. Classification (NCBI taxonomy): domain Eukaryota; kingdom Metazoa; phylum Chordata; class Actinopteri; family Pomacentridae; genus Acanthochromis; species Acanthochromis polyacanthus. The sequence goes on along the minus strand of NC_067134.1, from coordinate 22,755,443 downwards.
ATTGGTCTGATTATGATTTTACAAAAGGTGGGGAGAACAATCTGGCTTGTTTGTTTTGCTTTATGCTTTAAGCACAGTCATCTTGGCTGTTGCTAAGCCCAGGATGCAGTGATGGTGCCTCTGCAGAATAGAGCTGGGCAAACTGCATGTATTAAAATGGCTAACGTTGGAACTACGTAGGCCCGTCTTATGGCATAATCCAAATAATTGACAAAACATTTCAGTGTTCAAGTGTAGGTTGCTGCTCTGAGGCTGTTGTTGTTTCAGATAGTGAAGATAATTTCGAAAATGGCAACAAGTAGACAGTGGAAGTGCAGAAGAAATGGCAGGCTCATACCTTCAGTGAGCCGGACGCAGACACATTTTAACTTTCTCATGTTAAACTATGTAACATGGCTTCTTTGTTAGTATTGTGCTTGGGGAGTTGTCAACGAGTGGTTTTGGAATGCTGTCGATCACGTTTCTGTGAAGCAGAAGCGGCCCAGAGGGCAAAGCCAACTGTGGGTCATGACATTTCATAAATCAAACACCAACTGACTCCAGTGGTAATAAATCCTCAGTGAGTAGGGACGGACGGATTTGTCGTCGCTTCCGTTTGCCTTGACAGTCAATGAGTTTCAAGGAAGGTCTTGGTTTGGCTGTTGCTTGTCAGGAACCTTCCCTTTGATCTTATCATCAAACAGGGCAGCCTTTTCTTCTCGAAATTGCTTTCCTAGACAATTGAACTGCATGCTCAATTACACTTCAAAGGAAATTTTCTGATGGATTATGTTCATTTATGACGGATCATAAATACTTTGCAATCAACACTCGTTTACCAGAAGTTTTATTGCTTTAGTTTCACTTCTTTGTAGCCAGACAGTCATGGTAATCCAGAAAAAGGAAATGAAAGGGTCCTATTTTAACCCAAACTATGTTATTTTCTGAAATCTAGCTACATCGTTTTGATTTTTCAACCTAGAAAAGCATCGAGTGAAAATTGAAAGTAAGCTTTGAATGAAACTTAAGCCCAAAAGATATTGTCCTCACATGAACTTTGCAGCTCATTAAACTGGAAACCTTTTGGAACACACTTTGGGTTTTAAATCACATCATTCAAAATGTGAATGAAAATGCAGTGTAGTCACTCCAGGTGGCTTTGCTCTGTCAGGACCGAACAAGCTTCTCCATTATGACAAGATGACAATCCATGGAAGCATTATGTAACATTATATGTATTCAGTATGCAGCATACACATCTATGTCAGGATTGTTATTTTACATTCTGTAAGACGGCTTCAACAACAGGAAATCCAAGGAAGATAAACATCACTATTTGTCAGAAAAATTGTGCAAAAACATCTTAGCAATTTGCGCACGAATGATACTCCATGTTCATCGGCTACTTTAAATAAGATCATAGATAAAGCCCCACTGAAAGCCACACAGCTTCCCACTGCTGAGAAACAGCTTCAGTGCTGGAGTGAGTGCTGCAGTCTTCTCATTCCACATTAAAAGGCCAGAAAAAAAACACTGTAACACACATAACTAGCTTAAAAATCAAGGGGCCATTCTGTTCTTTTAACAGAAAATCCCAGAGTTCATTCCCAAATACATTATGCTTTCTGACACAAGAGAGATTTTAAAACTCTCCCAATCTAGTCACTTTAAAAATTGAGCGCATTTGCTGCTTGAAACTGTCATTTCTTTAAGACACAAAAAGTAACTGACTGCAGCAATCAGTGCATGAAATGTACACTGACTTGACTTGGGATCAGCTTGAGTTGCACAAGTTAATGTGATGTTTTTTTAAGGGATACAGGCTGAATAAGTAGAAGTGGGAGCGTCACTCCTTATATAAAGGGAGTCATTTCCTAACACTTCCTTCCTGAACACAGTAACTTATTTATGCACACTATGTCCTCCAGACAGTTTATTTTTAATTTCTCATAATGACTTTGAAAGTCTGTTAAGAAAACTTTTCAACAACTGAAGCTTTCTTAATTACTTCTGTGAACTATTTCAGCATTTGAGCATTAATCATACAAAGCATTTATAGCTACAAAGTAGAACAAATATACATTTTTTGTTTTGCCTCTGTTGCCCCGTGTTCATACATATAAATATAAATATCCTCAAGAGGAAGCATGTATGAATTTGAAATATAGCTGCACTGTAGTGCCTTTGGCAGTTTTCCACATGGTCGACCTCAGATGCCTGCGTAGATCCTACTGTTAAAAATCTACAACTTTAGTCCAAACTCAAAGTGGGAAAAACCTTAAAAATTTTAAAGTGAATAAGTGCAGAGAGAATATGAATTCCTTCTATACTGATCTATCTCCCGGCATAGCAAGAGCTTAAAAATTACACAACCTCACTAAAGTGTTGCCCTAAAGGCTTGTCGGATCACTTTAATATATTTCCAAATGAGCAATTACACCCGCAGAAAAGTGATGTCTGACATCATGAAAAATTATTGACAACGTGAAATTGCTGGTTTCTCCAATATACTGGCAACAAATCAGAGGCACACTGATGGATGGCTGACTGTTTAATGCGATTGTAACTGTCATGTTTTTTTTTCCCCTGTGAGCCACACAAAATATATGTGAATTTTTGCACCTGTTCTGACAGATACAATGACATAGCAGACCAATTGGAGTTATTTTTTCAACTCAGATGCAGCTGAAAATATCAGATTTGGAAGAAGTCTTATCACTGCAATTGATTACAAAACGCCAAGTGGCATCCCCCCCACTAAGTTAAGCCTATTCGCCACGCATAATTACCACTACTTCAATTGAATACTAGCTGAAATGCAGGCTGGATTTACAGTAAATACCCTTATCACGACAGGCTTGGACTTAGTTTACTTAATTATGGACATCTTCTGGTATCTGGAAGCTACAAAATAGTTTCCTCTCTGCACGTAACACCTACTCTGCAGCTCGTTCGGTGCCATTCACTGCAGTCTGACTGGCTAATTAATGAAGAGCTCAATCATCAAAGGCAACACTCCATGGGGAGCAATATTCCATGTCTCAGGCTTTAATTGTTCCGAATGGTCCATCGAGATAAGGAAATTAAAATGTAGGGAAGGTAACAGCAGGGAAAGATAGGAGGAATTTCTGGGTCCGTTTGTGAATGATAATTTAAGATTTTGAATTTTGTGTGGTCTGTTCGGATCTCCAGTCAAAAGGAATGTCAAGGTAATTTTGTACTGAAAAGTCCTTGGGGATGTTAGAAAGGTTCTTCTAACCTTCAAATCTCTGACTTTTTTTTTTTTTTTACCTTAACAGTACACGTAGGGTTTACAGTGTTTCTGATTCTTACATTTACAAATGCACCATTGGCAAAGAATCAGTCAAGCAAGGAGCTCAGCCACCATTGGCAGCAACTTCAGGTACAGTAATTTGCTCATGGGCATTTCTAAATGTGGAGGGGACCTACTCCACCAACTGATCCACCATGTTTGTAGCTCACAAGACAAAAACACAAGACTAAATATCAAAATATGGCTCACTTTATCTGGTAAATATACCACTGACAAGCTAATTAGCCTAGCAGTGTACTTGCTTTCAGATAATTATTTAATATCTATTACTGATCACAAGACACAATCAATGGTAAGAAGCTGGGGGTTGTTGCAAGAGCCTCACCAGTAAACTGGTTGGCAGATACTGTCAACCAATATTGAACAATATTCTTTGGTTTTTGCACTATTCTCACTTTAGGAACTGTTGTTTTGCACTATTGTATATGTATTATTTTCTAGATGTGTAAATATCTCTATATTTTCATGAATCAGCTCATATAGTGTATGTAATGACAGAATTTGTCCACTAGAGCACTAGAGTGCACTCTGATGCCTTGTTTACAACACTTCACTGTCTCCAGCACATGTAGCAGAGTATGTAGCGCAGCTTAGCGGACAGTGTTGTGGAGTCAAATGGTGTCTTTGCTCGGGGTTGTTGCATAAGCAATAGACCCATCATTTCCCCTTCTCAAAACTACTGCAACAGTTCTAACATCTAATGGCAGCACAAGCACCAGATCCATAGAGGTAAGAGTCTATTACAGCAGACAGGACCTCAGGTGCAGGATATGCACAGCCCCCCCAGACAGTGCAGCACATAGCATCAGGATGCAAGACGCAAGCTGGGGCAGCGTATACCAAGAGGCACGACCAAGTGGCTGGGACAGTGTACAGTGAGTAGTGGTAGCATCAGGAGGTAAGAGGAGTAGTAGTAGTAGAGCTGAAGGAACAACTGGAACAGATGCGGAAGATGAAGTCCGAGGTGGTCCCATTGATCTTAGGAGCAATGGGGTATGTGATTCACAAACCTGGAGAGTGGCTGATTCCAAGTACAACATGTGGAGTTTCTGTCCAGAAGAGTGCAGTCAAAGGAACAGCTAAGACACCTTCAAACTCCCAGTCCTCTGGTAGACTTTATTTCGTAACTGGTATGCAAAGACTATTTGCATCAACCCACAACTTCCAGTAGACTACAGTTGCTTCCTCATTACCAACAAAATGTCAATCCAACGTGGGTTAATCTACCGCTGAAAATAGCCCCAAACAAATCCACTGTTTTCTCTTGTAATCAGCCTTATAAATTAATCATCTCATGAACTATACAGCTAAGAGTCAGAGGGTGGGTTATGTAAGCTGCTCTGAGTACATCGCCGTTTCTACTCATCTACATCAAAAACATCCTGTTTACCAAGAAGTCATGTCAGCACACGTTACATTAGGTAAGGGCTTGCCTGCGTGCAATGGCTGCAATTTCTATAAAAGCCAGTGCAGGACTGAATTACAGGGATACCCCGAGGCTGGCGCATCAAGCAAGTGACACTATCAAAACCAATATGAGGATCATGAGACAATTTGTGCCAGCTCCACATTCCAGGTATCAAACCTCCGAGACTAACACAGTCCCCGAGCTATTACTTTTCTCACGGACACTGAGCTGTTATCAAGTTATGTTGTGTTTACGTCACAATTGCGAACGCTACATGATTAATCATGAGGCCCGCTACTCTATCACGAGTTTGTGGCTGGCAAGCTCCTAAAACAGTGCTTTATTCTGCAAAAACAACACTAAACTGCCTCTTCTAGGACTCGGACAGTGCCACATTTGTGGGTTAATCAGAGAAATTGGCTTTTAATCACCAATGAGTAATCAGAGCACTTTCACACCTGGTATAACTATATGTAAATATGTCAAGACATGCTTCCAAATTATATATTAGCATTCCGCAGCCATGAGGCACAGATAGCTGTGAGCTTGCAGCAAACTCTGCTCTTTAATTTCTCTGAGGATTTTTAGCTGTTTAATTTGAATAAGGATACAAACATTGGAGCTATTCCCTCAGTGTTTCCAAAAAAATAAAAAAATCTGTGATAAAGACAAGTCGGTCAGAATTAAAAGTATCTCTTTGAGGAAAAATATCCTAATGAATCCCCCATTTTTGCTCCCAAAACAACCATCAAAAGATAAATTCTTTGGGAGAATCATTATTTAGTCCGTTTCGTGTGGATTTATGTGTTTATGAAAATCAAGTTGGTGCCTCTTTGAGGGTGAAATAAGACGCATATTTTATCAGTGGAGGGATTTTGATGCCACATGTTTTCAGATTTCAGCATACTCATTATTTATCCAAATTCGTGTGTCGATCGGTTGCACATTTGTAAGAACAGAAGGCGAGTGTATGTTCTGTGTGTAGATAAAACAGAATAAATGGAAATGGGCTTGGCTCAGTGATCTTATAGATCAGTGCTCCTGCTCTTATCAGTGGGCAAATGTGTACTTTCAAGCTCTTTGCAGTTTAAAAAAAAATCCTTTTCTAAGATCTGCTTATGCAACAGACGGGATTTCACCTCAGGTCCTCGACGCGGGAAACCACAGATTTACCACTCTGCAAAAGAGCGAATGAATCCTTCCTCGCCGAGAGAGATATTTATGCTTATAGGGATTGAGGCAGAGCCACTTCACTGAGTTCTTCTACTTTCTGTCACATGGCTCCTCCTTTTTTCTTACAAAGCCCTTGGGGGTCTGAATGTGGCCCTCAGAGGTTGGAGGTCAGCTGTTTTACACCTGGACACGCCGAGCCCACCCACTGCCAGGTGTTCCGAGTGACCAATTTTGGCCTCCGGGTCGGAAAACACGACCCCGAGTGTATTGAAGTAGCACACAGACAGCACAAGGGGGTTGTTATAGAGACAATATCAGGCTAATCTTGATCAGCAGGGAATGTTCGCTCATGGACACGATTTACCACATGAGGTCCCATTGTATAGAAACCATATGTCTTCTGTTTTTCAACGCCTGGATCCCTGTGAGTTCAAGCTGTGAAGTGAAAATCTATATCAAAATAGCCATAGGTTACAGTGCAAGTCACAAGGCTGGCAAAAAAGAAAGCGGTATATCAGCCACTCAGCCTCAGATGGAGAATGTTTTTTTTTGTTTTTTTTAATAACTGGGAACCGGAGGCGCCGAAGCGAGACACAGCGGAAATCTATCAGTGTACAGTTGCCACAAGTAAGAGGAGAAGCTACCAGGATGAGTGGAGTTTGTCAGGTGCACAGGAACCACAGGGGACGTTAATATGCTCAATATGGGATTTGTGTCCACAGTAGAAGTATACCTACCGCAACCTTGCTGTGCTCAAGTGCCCTGCAGAGATGTAATATTAGATCAGTGTGTAGCATTGTGGATCATTTTCCATCATGCTCGCGATACATCAAACTGATGTCCTTTCTTCCTAATTGGTGCATCTCTCTTAGCCATCTGTGGCTGCTGGTGCTCTGCTGGGACCTGGCAGTGTTCATTACAGGCATAATGTTTAGGAGAAGAGCTTCTGAGGTAAAGCGCGCCATGTTAAGGATGTGTTTGTGACAGCCACAACTGACAGCTGGGATTTGGAAATTATAGAGCTGAGATTAAAACAAAAAACAAAAAAACGCTGTTGCTCCTACATTGTGTTAAAGGAAGGCAAAAGAGAGGGAGAAAAAAGAACAAATTGCAAATGAATGTATGCTCCACAAGCCTCAATAGCAAAATTGCATTGCCTGTGTTTTTCCAAACCAGCATTCTCAAAGGATTTCATGCAGCGCGGTGATAAATTGGTTCTTTGTCCAAGTGGGTGATTTCTGGTCTGAACAGTAATCATCCTGAAACCTTCTTCTCAGTTTTTTTTATACAAAGAGTGAATTGTTATCAGCTTAATTCCAGATAAAAACACTGGAGCACTTGAGTGTGGCTGGCAAAAATGGGAATGAACAAGAAATAAAACCAGTTAATATCGGTTTTATTTTATTATTTGGGATGCTTTGAGATGAGGATGCATGAAAGACTGATCGGAAATAAGATTAATCTAAAGCCATAGCAGCTGCCTTGCGTTGAAGCTAAATGCTAATATGTTTTGGAGCTATAGTGTTATAAGCCCAAGGGAACTCTTTGCACATCTATTAAGGTTACAAAACAGACTCCCACACATTGTCTAACTTGCAGTCATGCATTTATTAATGCAACGTTTTCAAACTGGACTTCATCACCCATCTTACATAGGGAGTGGCTTCAATTCCGCCACCAATGAACAAACCCCACATACCCCTGGGAGGTATGAAACACCAAAACAGAAAAGAAAAGACGCAACAAAGAAGATTTTTTACATATCTAAAGACTCGAGGGTCAGCAGTGATACTGGGAGTAACATTAATATTGCCACAACATATTTGCACAGTATGGGTAAGGTGAGAAAGAAATATTTCAAAAGCAAGCTCGGCCCAGACTTTGTGAAAAAGGTTTTGTGAAAAAAACCTACAAATTGGTAAATATACACTACCGTTCAAAAGTTTGGGGTCACCCAGGCAATTTCATGTTTTCCCTGAAAAGTCCCACTTTTATTCATGTGCTAGCATAACTGCACAAGGGTTTTCTAATCATCAATTGGCCTTTCAACACAATTAGCTAACACAATGTAGCATTAGAACACAGGAGTGATGGTCGCTGGAAATGGACCTCTGTACCCCTGTGTAGGTATTCCATTAAAAAAAAATTCCAGCTAGAATAGTCATTTATCATGTTAGCAATGTCTAGACTCTAGACTGTATTTCTGGTTAATTTAATGTTATCTTCATTGAAAAAAAATGCATTGGTAGCACTTTATAATAACTATACACTATTAAGCATTAGTTAAGCATTGGTTAAGCATAATTTCAGCATTAGTTAATCCTTAAATCCTCATGAACTCATCATGAATTCACCATTAGTAATGCATTACAAAGCATTAGTAAAGACAGTTTTAAATGTTCAACCAACACATTATTAAGCATTAGTTAAACATTAGTAAAGTGCTTAATTCATCGTTAACTCATCATTTGTAACTAATTAGTTATACGTGCATAATTAATCATGAATTCATGATCTGTATGACATTTATTATGCATTACTAAGCACTTAATAAATCCGGTTAAAAATGTTTTGTTGCTCATTGATAATCTCAGATGTTAATACTTTATAAAGGGTTAGCAACTGTGTTAGTATATGATTTACAAACACATATTCATCCTCAATGAATAACTTATTAATGCGGTTACTACTCATTAGTTAAGTATATTCCGTGAGCCCATCTAAAGTGAGGACTATCTATGCTTTATAAATTATTTATAAATGACACAGAAGCAAAGATATACAAAGTGTCAGTTTTATTGGTCCCAAACAATACAAGCTCTTTTAAATACACACTTTAAACAAATACAATCTATAAAATTTCAAGTAAACTTGACAAACATCTTCAAATAACAACAGTCTGTGATCGTATAAAATAGAAAAATAAAATACAAGCTCTTTTAAATACACACTTTGCAATCCTTAACATTTCAAGTAAACTGGTGAACTATCTCTTCAGGGCACACACACACCAGAGGTAAGTGGCTGCCTGATTCTGGGATTCCGCCAGTGCATTTCAATGGTGTGCCCTTGAAGTGCACAAAGTGCTTTACAGTAAAACAAATATACCGTTTTCAAATATTGCAAGATAACACTAGATAATTTCTGCAACCTGTTTGCCTCTACGATCAGCTGCCATCTCCCCAGCGTGATATGGCTCTCTCTCCGACTTCCGCATTTCAGAAAAATTAAAAAAAAAAACCGCGCGGTCTCGCTCTCCAGAACCGCGGAGGAGGCTGGGACTTGTAGGACTCTGGGACGTGTAGGACGCTACTGCGCATGCTCTTACCGTCAAAAATGCTAGTGCGCATGCTCCAAAATCCCAGAGTCCCAGAGTCCTACAAGTCCCAGCCTCCTCCGCGGTTCTGGAGAGCGAGACCGCGCGGGTTTTTTTTTAATTTTTCTGAAATGCGGAAGTCGGAGAGAGAGCCATATCACGCTGGGGAGATGGCAGCTGATCGTAGAGGCAAACAGGTTGCAGAAATTATCTAGTGTTATCTTGCAATATTTGAAAACGGTATATTTGTTTTACTAAAAGAGCTTGTATTGTTTGGGACCAATAAAACTGACACTTTGTATATCTTTGCTTCTGTGTCCTTTATAAATGCTTTATAAAGCATAGATAGTCCTCACTTTAGATGGGCTCACGGAATATACTTAACTAATGAGTAGTAACCGCATTAATAAGTTATTCATTGAGGATGAATATGTGTTTGTAAATCATATACTAACACATTTGCTAACCCTTTATAAAGTATTAACATCTGAGATTATCAATGAGCAACAAAACATTTTTAACCGGATTTATTAAGTGCTTAGTAATGCATAATAAATGTCATGCAGATCATGAATTCATGATTAATTATGCACGTATAACTAATTAGTTACAAATGATGAGTTAACGATGAATTAAGCACTTTACTAATGTTTAACTAATGCTTAATAATGTGTTGGTTGAACATTTAAAACTGTCTTTACTAATGCTTTGTAATGCATTACTAATGGTGAATTCATGATGAGTTCATGAGGATTTAAGGATTAACTAATGCTGAAATTATGCTTAACCAATGCTTAACTAATGCTTAATAGTGTATAGTTATTATAAAGTGCTACCAATGCATTTATTTCAAAAATGAAATTTCAAAGTGACCCCAAACTTTTGAACGATCGTATATATCTGAAAACAATGGATAACATGGATCATAGTTTGAGAAAACATGTGAACAGTAGTTGTAAAACAGCCAAATAATTATGCAATTGTTAAAGGCCCTCATTCAAAATGCACTACAAATTAAAGAAACAAGCAAATATTTTATACATTTATTCTGAGTGTGTACATATATAGGTGGTCCATATATATAGGCCTTCAGTCGTGGACCAATGATCATTTTCAGAAGATAATAAAGCTAGAAATTTGGGGGAAAGCTCCAGCCACCCACAACCCTAATGAGGATTAAGTATTGTGTGGAAAATGGATGGATGGACGATGCCAAAAGTACCAGGATGTCCTATTATATCCATTCACATTTTACAGAATGTATACCTGCATGCTTTTCTGATCATTCTGACCAATAATCTTCTATGCAGTAGAAGATACTGTGGTTCATCTGGGTACAAACAAGCTTAGAAATTGTTTGCACAGTGCATACCAGACTTTACTTTGTAGAGGCAGCTGTCGTGTGATTTGGAACACAGCTGCTCTGCTTCAGGTGTGCCACACCCCTCTGATTGCCCTGATGACCTCCACCTGAATTTCATCTGATCATCAGTGAGGCTTGACATAAACCTTCAGAATGAGAGTGCTTGCCATTTGCCACTCAGCTGTTTGTTGAGTTGTTGTGGCTGAAATGTTGTGTTTGGGAGGGTCCTTATTCAGTCTTTTAGTTCATCCCTGCCTTTGCTGGTTGATTATTATGAAGCAACTTTCTCTGAAAACTCAGTCTCTGAAAAAAAGTTTTGTTGGGATTCTCCATTTATTTTCCTCTATTTTCTTCCTGTTTTGTTGTCAGTCAAAGGGCTTTGTATGGTCTTCATGTTCTATCCTATAGACATTATTTTTCAAACTATAGGATTAGGTTTCTTACGTCTGCTTTGGAGCCACTGCTTCCATTTTCTGCAATGTTCATTAACCATTCCTTTTCATGTGTGATGCTTCCTCCCTGCTGCCAACAAAAACACTTGACTCAAGGCCATATGGGCATCACCACATACACCTACTATGGAAAAACATGTTTAGCTCATATGTTAGGCCAACAAGCAATCTTGCTATGAGCCAAATTGACTCAAACACATTAAGTATAAGAGACCTTATTTTTCCCCAACTGGTCTAAAGTCATTTAAGAAAAATGGGAATTGCATGTGAAGAAATTAAAATTGTTGCAAATGTAAATAAGTGATTGGATACATTAGCACTGAGTGTAGTGTAAAAGGTCCATTTCTTGATGCAGGAGTCTTTCCCAAAAGAAATTGGAAGACAGAACCAACCATAACAAGCTGCACAGATCTCACTACGACTAAAGTTTCTACAGTTCGTCCTGAGGGGAGCATGAATGTGTCACTGAAGTCACTAAGATATATCATTCGGGAACCATAAATGTTGGTATGCAAGCCCTTCCAGTAGTTGTTGAGATGTTTCATTGGATAAAATCAACCTGCTGCTGATACTAGTAAAGTAAAGGGATCTTTAAGTAGTTACAGTTGTTTCTCCAAGAAAAAAAAAAAAACTCATCAGGATATTTCACTAAAAACTAAAAAAAATGGACCTCATAATGGCCCTATGGAGGAAAAGTCAGAGGATCATTAAAGCCATTAAGATACATCTTTGTGGGAACCATAACTGTCTGTACAGTTTATTCCAGTACTCCTAATAGAAGTTTAGATCTTATCAGCTAAAGACATTAGAGAAGTCAGGGGACCTTCAAAGTTATTACAAATGTTGCTGCAGGGACCATGTGTATTCCAGTTTCATTTCAAACAATCCAATTATTATCCATATATTTCACTGATTAAAAATGTGAGCCTTGTAATGGCACTATGTAGAGTATACAAGCAGGGATTGCTAAAGATGTTGAAGTTTCTTTGGGTAATTTTGATACAAAAAAAGCCATTTTCTCCAACATTATCGTAACGTGTCCTCTTGTGATCATGCACATGCCGATTTCATTGCAAACAAACCAGTATCTGTCAGAATATTTCGCTCAAAGCCAAACATGTGGCACTCGAGAACTCAGTGTTTTATTGTCTTAACAGCTGATTTTCAGTCTTGATGTGACAAACAGACTAACACTGTCATCCCGAGAGTCCTCTAGCAAACCTAATGAAAAAGGAACGGTCATTATTGGGTGCATTTTTTTCTGAAATTGATAACAAGACTCAAAGTGTTGACAACAAACTCAGAAGTGCTACTTCAAGTAACAAACATGCCATTGTAAGCAAAGTAATTGTGGGGTTTGAGACAAGAAAATTGCTGTTTTTCTGGTTGTTGACTGTAGAATTCCAGGTCAACCTCTGACCCTACTAGCTAGTGAATCAATCGTAATACACTTTAAGAAGTAAATGCCGAATTTACTTGAAGCTGAACGTCTAGTAGAACAGCAAAGGTCACAAAGAGTTCTGCTCCCATTTGTTTCCATCTGACATTGTTGGCTTCTTTAACATTTTTGTTTTAAATTCAACCACTGATTTTTCGAAGCTGATGTCAGTAACACAACCACACATCTGCAATCCTCCACGAGCACATTTAATTTCTTGTCATTGTCACAACCGGAGCAACTTAAATTGAGACGCTAATCACTCGAATCGCAAATTTATAAAACCCCACAGTAATTAATGAAGTGTTTTTAATGTCAGATTTTTTTCTTTTTTAAAAATAGCTTTAAATATGTCATCTGTAACAAACTCAGTTGGCGCAGACTGTGTTTGACCTAGCAGGAGCTCATTCATACAGTCAAGCATGTCATTTATCAAGTGCTGATTTGCACAATGAAAGTGCATTTTAGCTGGTAATTAGAACATCCAGGCAGAGTTAGTGCTGATGGTGATATGCACATAAAGATGAGGACTTAGCAAATGAGGAAATCAGTGAAAAGATGAAAAGCTTGCTTGTCAATAACTCGGTTTAATGCATCTTTTGTTTCCACGTCGGTACAAAATCAGATAAATAAATATTACACAACTTGAGCAGAGGAGGAGGAGGGGGGAGTAAATAGTAATGAAAGTCAGGGGTGTAACAGCTTTTATTAAAATGCTCCCATGAGACTCAGGCTGGTGGATATCCATTATTTCTTTCTGTAGTTTGACTGCTCAAGCAAAACTCAGAGTTTTAAAATTGGGGGGGTTCTGAGAAGCCCTTGTCAGCAAGACACTGGCATAATGGTTTGAATAAACTTCTTCTCTTCCCTATGAGTTCACTATAATTGGAACAAAAAGAAGAGACATGGCCGCAAATCCATACCATTTTCACCATCTGTGGAGCTAGACCAAGGTGTTTTTGTCAAAATAACACCCGTTTCATCGGCTTGAATCGCAAAATGAAGCTGGAATAGGGACTCTTCCATTGTTATCAGTTAAGAAGTTGTCAACTATTAAAAACACTTGTGAAATATCCTATTCAAAGACATAATAAATCTGACAAATGGCAGAATATTTGAACATCAATCAGTCAGGATTTCAGTGTGTAGTCATGATTTTCCTTCAAATTCCTCTTTGGTGATTGATTAAAACCTCTAAACAGTCACCTCTATGGCTTAAAGTTACATATTACATTTAGATTACACTGAAATAGCTTAGATTTACCACCTATGTCTACCATTTCCTGTGCTATTTCCTGCAGTTGGAGCACACCAGCTCACTTAAGACACTATGAAACTATATTACACAGTGATATGTTGCAATATTGAATGAATGTATCCATACATGTTTGCACCAGAAACTGATTATTCAAGAATAATGAGACAAAAATTAGTGGTTGCTTTAGTTTGCTCCATGATTACCCTATGAGAAATCATACTATTGGTGAAGTACTCTACTCTAACATTTCAAGTTTGTTTTTGGCACTTTCAAAATAGCCAAAATGAAGTCATCTGAATCATACTGTTACCATTGGGAACCTGTTTCTCACTGATGTTTCCATGAAGGTGGCACAGAATCCATTGGGTCCCATGGGTTGTGGGGCGCTTTATGGTGCATCCTGTAGATGCTCAATGGAAATGTGATCTGCAAATGCTAATTAAACACTTTGTTGTGTTCCTTGAGCTGTTTCTAAGCAGTTTTTCCATTGGGACAGGGTCCATTTACATTCAAGGGGAGGTTGCTTGGCAATGAATGGGTGGTTTCTGTCAAAGTAATATGTACAAGAATGCCAGAAACCAAGACTTCCCAGAAAATATTGCAATTTAATGAGATGATCAATGTTATTCGCTTCACCTGTCAGTGGTTTAAATGTAGTGGCTCATGCATGCAGCCTCACAGTACCCCTGTCTTGGCTTTGGACTGCCATTCTTTACTAATAGTAACTCCCATCAGCTATTCCACTAAGAAGAATTGCTGACACTGACATCTGCTATGTATTGTCTGGATAATAATGTCCTTCAAGATTAAAGAGGGCCCGACGCTGCCACTTGGGAGATATATTGGGAACGTGACAGCACAAACACAGTTTGATTTGCAAGAAACCCCAGAAAATCTATTGAAACAGACGCCAGATTAGTCTGAAAAGTCTTTATCGTGTGTGCCAGAATGTTGAGTGGTTTCATCTTCTCATTCGGTGAGTGCAGCTTTAAATTTATGGAGCGCAGGAGTATTTTTGAAAAAGGCCGAGTTGAAGCCGGTTTTGTTTTTTTTATTGGTTTATGTGCAGTATCACTTTAGCTAATAAAATCTATGGCACCTGCTTGACAATGCAAATAGGATTTTTGGCCAGGAAACGTCATGAGCTCAGGAGTTGGCAGGCTGCACAACAAAGCTGAGGCTGACAAGCAGAAACATGTTCAACTCGAGTATCTCGTTTTTTGTTGGCAGCACTCGGAGTCTAAACGGCAAACTTTCAAGTCCATGTGCCACTGTAGGGCACAGCTTCAGATCCTCTGTATGTGTGATTGCTTCATCGTTTTGGGTAAATGAGCATCTTTCATTACGCGATATTGTATCTTTCATCATGATGAGCCAATTTCCAGACAAGCTGGTCACAGTTAATCGTGGATTACATGCCTGCTGGGGCACTTGACTGTGGGAGGTGTATTATCCTTACACATGTCTGCTTTGCATCTCCATTAACCTGGACTAATTCATTCAGCCTTTTATGTTGGGGACCATATGGAGATGTTTATCCTCTCTCACCATCGTAATCATGAACGTCTAAGAAAGATTAGCAAAATAACGATGTCAAGGTTAATTGTCAGTCTGGTTTAATCATTTTTATTTATTACTTTCACTTTGAAGCATGCAAACACAATAAAATGCTGGAAATTGTCTAAATTAAACGCAATATGACATTTAATTTCCCAGTTGACACTGCTAATTTCACTGACTGATTGAATTAAATGGGCTGCTGGCTGAAGTTCAATCATATCAAATAAGTTGATTAACCTGTAACTTATTTAATGAATTTAACAAAATATTTTCATTTGAATTGGTTAATTAGAACAACTTGTTCTATCACAAAAGTGATAGCTGTTCTCTCTGTTTCATTCAGTGGTTTAATTCACATACAGTTCAACAGGTTTGCAGATAAAACATATTCCCCTAGCATAGAATCTATAAGAAACAGTTTGTTTAAAGGGAGATGCTTCTTCCAGATGATTCAGAAGCCAAAACTCTGAATATAGCTCCACAGCATCAGTTACCATGGTGATCTAGCAGGTTAAAAGTCACCTTCATGACACTGAAAACTCTGACTTTAAGCTTAACATATCTCATTAACCCATTCTTCTCATGTCATAGTACCTCCATCTGGTCTCCAAAGTCCCTCGGTTCCAAACTTGACAGACAATATTAAGCAGGTGCTTTTACTGTTGTGGCTGATCGTTGTACATCAACTCATAAATATGTTTATTGTCCTTGTGGTGAATTGTGCGGAGCATCAATCAAATTTCCTCGCCCACTTCTGAAAGCTGTCATCAGCTGAGGAGACTATAAAAAAGTCTGAACAATTCTGGACACGTGGCATAAAGTTTTATAGCGCTCAGAAATTTTTAATCTCAAATGTGACTGAGCAGGCTTCGACATTGGTGTATGCTTTCATTGGGTTTCAGAGGTGTTCCTGTGTTTTTCCTCTTCATCCATCACCTTTCAAGACTGTGATCCTACGCATTTCTGACTGGGGTTAAGGAGATTAGCGAACATGCCAGGTCAAGCTCAAGATAATCACAGATGTTTTGGTTGACTTTACCTTTTGACCCACTGTGTTTGCAGAAGCAATTACACAAGAACTGTTATCTGTCTCTTGGAGTGCTTGTTGTGTCGTGTTTATGTGGGCATATGCTTCAGACACATGGAGATGTTTTGCCTCATTCTTTATTTACTCTCATTATGTCCGGCCTGCCATCTGTGCTTATGAAACTTTAAGATCATTGGACATGTTCTAATATTTAAAGACACAGGATGACAACTTCTTCTAGAGTCATGACAGGACTGATTGCTTCTTAGATTATGATTAGAGCTACTAGTGCAGGAGATAAAATGACTAAATTTAAGCAGGATACTCAAGCTGGGATGACAGAATTTGATTTTTGGAAAGAATGACACTGAAAACAGACTTCTTTATTTCATACGCTGTGGGTGGCATTTTCCAAAGTCTGCATAATTCTTCAAAATTATTTTGATGCATCTATGATCAGATCTTTGTTAGATTCAGTGAGTCTTAATAGTTTATAGTGCTTTTTTTCTCTCTTTTTTTTTTTTTTTTTTGGATATGTGCCTGTCTGAATACGACTGCTGGGAAATAATAGTGTTTTGGATGGGAGCCTTCCCTCTGTGCTCTGCTGCCTGCTTCATTTTGGCTGTATTTCTTAAAGCTCTTAAACCCCAGGCATATCCAAGCACTCATTTGAATCACTCAAACCGCCCCTCTTTCAATGCCTCCCCTCGCTCCTTTCCTCCTTTCCTTTCCTTGGGCTTCTAATCAGACGGAAGCTTTTCTTTCCCTTCCCTCCGCTGCCACTTTCCGGCTCCTGACGAAAACAAACAAAACTTAACATAATGAGAGAGGAATTGTCAATGTTTCCGCGGCAGCGTTTCTTTTCCTGACGTGGCAGTGAAGGAAAAAATAATTAGGCTTTTGTTGACAAGAGTCGAAGTGGCGGAATTGTACTGGCTGCAGATCAAAACGATCCATTCATTAATTTAATTGGCTGCTATGAGATGGTGTGGGTGTTTCTATGACTGCGCGAACAGTGATACTTGTGGCGTATGAGAAATTAGATATGGCCGTTCTTTGTGACTACAGAATAAAACGAGGTGGTGGTGATGGGTGGGGGGGCACCCTAATCAGCCTTGGAGATCTGTAAAAGCTTCTCTTTTTTTTTTTTTTACTCTTCCAGCCATATAGAATGTAGGCCGCTGAAATCTGTGGGAGAATGACTTTGAATGAACCCTGGCTATTATAGGGCCTCAAACTGCATTAGTGTGCAGGCTAGCAAACCATGCTAATGCGCCACCGCCGCTGCTGCTGCTGCACTCTCTTCTTCTTCTTTTTTCACTCTCTGCACACACACATATACACACAAAAGCCCCCAGTGTTTGCCAGAGCACAGAGGGGGCTCACATCTCACTTTACCAGAGTGGGGGCATATCAGGAGGCAATTCCAGACTGTGTCTCGGAGCGGAGACAATAGCCACATCTGATCAAAGTGCAGGAGATGCATGACACTGGAACTGAATTCAAGTTCATGCACCGTCTACGACATCGTGCGCATAAAGGAAGAATGAGGGAGAGGTAGGGTTACGGAGGAAAATGACAGCGGACCAAAAGAAAGGGAAAGTGTTGGAGAAATGTCCAAAAAAAGAAAGGCTTGCAAGTGCAGCGTAATCTGCACAGTGGAAGGAGTGGAGCAGCATACATAAAGGCATGCCTGTTGAGTGACACATATGCCGTCCAAGTCAAAGAGGGCTCCTGTCTATCCAGTTGCGTGACAGATAGCGTCTCCAGATAGCTGATAAGCGTTCTCTGCAAGTGACCGACCGTGACCTCCTTCCAAATTCCTCCCCTTGCCTACTCCAGACAGGCATTTTCTAATATTTACCATCCCAAACCTCTGCGGGTCTATTACACCCTCCTATTACCCCCTCGCGATGTAACATATCCTCTACTTTCCTCCATATTGTTGTCTGCTTGCTGACACCCCCTCCTCCTCTTCATCCTCCTCCTCCTCCTCTTATGCCGCCGTACAAAAGAGATCAGATGTACAAGAGGCGCCGCTCTGGGATTTCGTGAAAAAAAACGGAGTATACGGTGACTTTTTACATGCTCAATGGCGATGAATAGATTCGAAAAAGAGAGTAAGCTTTGTTAAAAACAACGCTTCAAGTCTGGGACTGTGACTGGCAAATAAATGGCTTTGGAATATTTGGTGAAAGTGTTGTTGAAGTGGTAAACCCCAAGAATCCAGTCTGCTTCCTTTTTGGCAATTTGCTGTGCCACACACCCAGTCATCATTAAAACAACATGTCCAGCGCTGAGGATTTGGATTTGTGACCCTTTTTATTCGTCACTTATGTCGAGATCACTATGTATTCCAGCTACAAATGCACTTCAGGCCACGTATTCAACCACAAATAATAATTACTAATGTGTGAGTCACTGATTCATAGCAAAACAGTAACGCATCACTTTTGTTTTCTTGTTCTAGGATGCTGGATGATCTAGAAAAGCTATAAAACAACAAACCATGAATCTCGACATAGTTTCGACAGCTCGCATGGCAACTCATAGCTGCAGTCTCACTCAATCAACTCTTCCAGCAGCATACCACAGAAGCTGCACACCCAAAAGCTTTCTCCACCTGGGAGAGAATTCAATCAACAAGAAAGAGATTTTTTTTTTTTTTTTTTTTCTGGTAGAATGAAAATACATGCTCTGAGGCAAATGCCTCTTTGACAGTGAACGTAACCTTTAAAAGCAGGTGCTACAAATCTTCGGAAAACAAATCCGGTGATGCATCTGGGTAGAAGCTGGTAAATCTTGGTGACAAATAGAGTTTTATGATACGAGTTGTTGCCTGAGGAAGAAGGAAGAAGAAAGGAAGGAGGAAAATAAGCATGAAAAGAAAGCCAGGGGGCATTTAAGTGAATAAAATAAGCCGATGTGAATCGAAAAAAAATCTAAAAAAACAAAAACAATAGTTTCCATGTGTCTCCTAAGGCAACGTCGAGCCAGTGTTGGCTGATGTCATGCTCAGTGCAGTATACAGATGTCCCCTTGCAGAAGACACACAAAACTAGATGCAGATCAGGAAGCAGCTGCGTCTCAGACCAGCGACTAGACAATAGTATTAAGAGAAGCAGAGGGAGCTCATCCGGTCCCGTGATGGGGCGACTGTATGCACTTATTCTCTTTATCTTTCGCCAACAGTAGTTTGTTTCGTGGAGCGTTTGCCAGATAAGGTGAAATACAAAACACCATGACGAAAGCCCGAGGAAATAAATGTAGGAATTATTCCTCAGTTGCACTATATTTCCTCGCGGCCCTGTTGCTTATTCCATAGCTTCCGCCCTCAGCCTTTCATGTATGAAAGTTTGGATTAATAGGTAAACCTCCTACTGAGAAAGTCATTTCAGCTCGGTATAATGTGTTTTCAAATTTCAGGACCAAGCAGGGAAAAGATGACCCCGAATCTGACCCCCGGAATGATTTTTTTTTTCCTGTAATATGTTGGGCTGTAAAAAAAGCAGTTTACTATTTATTCATCAGATTGTTTATGTCTTTGATTTCATCCAAACTGTTCTGATTATTCATCCCGTAACACCTCGGGTGTCGTGCAGAACATTTTTACCTTTCCAATTTGAAGCATCATTATAGCATTATGAATTCATATATTTTGAGAATGGGTGGCCCTAGTTGGGAAAACACGCTCCTGATCTGTGCATGATAATACAGGACCATCATACAGACTAGCCTACACTACCCCCTGTTCTTTCTCTTTGGATGAGAGAGAATGTCACATCAAACTGCATGCTGAAATGTTTCGGTTTAATGCTGCCTGGCTCCCCGACATCCATACATACATTGTAGATCAAAAGGCTTTAAAAACTGATTCACCAGTTGTTCTTTTCTCTCTCTCTCTCCTTCTCTCTCTCTACACCCCCCCAACTTCTACCAAAAGTCGCAGCAGTGAAGACTTGACAAGTGAAACTGTGCTTCAAGTATTGTTCGCCGAATGTATGCTAAAACGAGGAGGTGACCTTAATGTTACATAAAATGTCTTCAGTCATGCTCTGCGAGGTTTACATGTCTGCCAGCTAATGAGGTGACATTAAACTGACAACAATGTGCCTTCACTTTGACAGGATTGACTCCAGAACAGGGACAAGGAGATCACAGAGGGCTATTCAAAGAATCTTCCAGCTGTTTACTGCGCTCGGGGGATTTTTTGCTGCATTCTCAGTTTGAAAACAATGAGGCCTGGATTAACCTGCAGGCACCCAAAAGCCACTGAAATCTCTCTTTGTATTTCTTTCCGGTAATACATTTCGGTCAGCATTACCGCTCTGTGATACTATGAGCTCCTTTCACTCTTTCAAAATCGGCTGAAAGTTTCACCTAAAATCTCAGTTTTTGGCAGGTTTTGTAGTCTATTCCGGTCAGCATCCACCAGCATGACATCGACGATCCCAGCACGTCTACACTGAGAACAGACTTTCAGTCATCTTATATCTGCAAATTAAACTTTCCAAAGTGAACATTACTTGCTCAGATACATCAGACACATTAATATTCCAAGCTGAACGTCTTTCTACATCTCTGAGCATATCTGAAAGGGATCATTAAGGGTGGATTCTATCACCTTAAGATAAACAAATACAGCTGATTTATGTATTATGCAAACTGTGAGAACAATATATGCATAAATAATCACTTAAAGTGCTCCTTGTGCTACTGCTGCTGTAGCTCCACCTAAAGGCCAGGACACATACGTATGTAGATAATCAAAGTTTGAGGGCAAAATACAGTTGATTGCAGTGGAATCAGTGATGGATTCAGACATTAAATCACTGTTGAAGTTTCTGTTATTCGACTTCCATTGCAGTAAGCATCATATGAGACACCTTGACTACTCTGAACATATGTGTTTTGTTGTGGAAACCTCCCATGCACATACTCTAAAAAGAGACATCTTGTACCCAGTAGTAAAGCTGCTGAAGCAAAAATATTTGCATAAATTTAGGGGTTTTTAATGAGCCGCAAGATGTAGAGAATTTTAAACTAGCCAATTTAAAGCAGATGTATTCCACTCAGTTCAAGCTCTCTCTATATATTTTTAGTCTGGGACTCCATGAGAGTAACTTTGCACGATTTAAAGTTTTAAGAAATCCTTATTTATCTCATACCGCCTCTTATGCAACACCCTAAAAAAGGCAATTTCATCTCAGGGTTGTTGAAGGCACTGCTACCTTAAAGCCAACTTTCTTCTAATTGGCAGGCTCTGCAGAGGTCTTTGCTTGTGAGCACCACCTTCTTCTCTGGCCAGTGTAGAGGAACCAAAAGCAAATGGTACATCTGATAAGTGACATAATTGCTCATTCTCGATCGAAAATGGCATCTTCTTAAATAAGTCTGGAAATGCTTAAGCCAGAATATGATCCTAAATACGAGAACAGTTGGCTAAAATGCCAACTTTAATGGAAAACCTGTGCTGTCAGGACATTCTGATGATAATGTAGCCAGTAAAATCTTATTCTGCTGATGTCAAACAAGGGGATACAAAAAGTTTCTCCTCCTACTGTTGGATATTTGTATGCTGGTCAATATTTATTCCCTGTATAACTTGTCAAGCTGACATATTTGCAAGAACATACACACAGACCACTGAGCCCCTACATTAATTTTTCATATTGAGTTGATCCAAAACAGTTCAAATCCATCAATTCCTGGACTCCACACAGTCTGAATGTAGCGTGTAGTATCAGGCACCAAGACGTTAACAGTAGATCCCTTTTTAAGCTCCAAAAGCTGCAATGTGGATCCTCTGCGAATTGGACTTGTTTTTCTAGCACATCCAACCTAAGCTTAATCAGATTGAGATCTGAGGAAATTAGAGGCCAAGGAAGTCATTTCTGAACAATCCCTGCAGTGTAGGGAGTGCATTATCCTGCTAAAAGAAGCCAGAGCCATCAGGAATTCTGCTGCCACAAAGGGGTGTACGTGGTATGCAACAATGTTTAGTTCAGTGGCAGGACTGGACAGAAAATAGGCCCTGGCATTTTAGTCCAGACTGGACCACCACAATCGATCACAAACCACCAATCTTTAGTCTCCCCTGAATTTGTATACCGGCCGTTGCTACTACTTAAAAAGCTGTGTAATGAGTAAGAAGGAAACGAGAAAGCGAAAACATGACAAATACCTTTAAAAAGTGGCACTGCAAAATTGTACTCGACCGCTGTGAATACTGAAACGTTCAATGGCATCCTGTTTGCTGTGAGTGTGAGAGCGCGATAAAAAGGGAAAGAGAGGGACAGAAAGCGGATATGATTAATGATTGATCAGATGATTGGTGTTTTCCAGACAAAGTAGCATTGAATGAGCTGTAAACTCATTAAGTCAGAAGAAAGCCTGCGAACTCCTGAGAAGAATCCTGAAAATAAACAAGTGAGGTGCATCCTGCGTATGAGGGAGAGAGAGAGAGAGAGAGAGAGTGCATGTGATAAATGATTGATCAGATGATCAGAGTTTTATGGGATAAAATTAGCATTCATAAACCGTAAACCCAAGTCACAAAGGATGCGGACGAACTTCTTTCGACGAATTCTTAAAACGACAAGGGATGGCATCCTGTCGAGGGGGGTTGGAGAGGTTCAAGCTTGAAAGAAACAGAGAGAGTTGCTACAACACATAACAATGACTATTTTTATTGTCATTTTAGTCCTTTTATCTCACTTTATTTGGCTACAAGAGGGGCTTTCTCAAGGGCTCGTTCTTCTTGATGATCCTATCAAGGATCTATCATCACCATAATGATGAGGATGTCTTCTGCAACTCTGGCTGCTGTATTTGATAACTTTAAGCTTGGAGAATGTCCTATCACAGGCCGACTAAGTCATGAAAAATGTCAACAGAAGGTTCTGCAGCATGTGGAACTTCTGGACTACTTGACAGAGTTCATAAAAGTGGTAAACTCACCAACACCTTTTGTACTTTATTTGCTCCGTTTACTCATGAGGACCTTCATGGGTTCCTGGGTTCATGTTAACTGTTGCTGACATGTTGTTGAACCAGGCAGCTAGCCCATTTGTCAGCCTCTGATGATCGAAATTTCTGCACTCTCATCCCTCTCCTCTTCCTCAGAGAAATCATCATCATCAGCCACAGCTGCTGAAGAGCATCCCGCAGCAAACACATCAGTGATTTTTGCACTTTTGGCAGCATCTGCCTGAAGGACCTGTTTGCCCCACAACCTCTGTGTGCATCTTGATATTTTGTCTTATCCATTTTGGCATGCTGACTTTTTCTTTCCCCAGATATGCTGTTCAATGAGTCCCCTAAACCTAAAAAGTGCAGGGGATTAAAGATGTGACTGGGCCACACCAGGGTCGATTCAGATGAAAACAAAAAAAGGGGGTCAATCCAGTTTTTGTGTCAGACCACTGGGAAAAAGCCCAATCTGCCAGATGGCCGCTCCAGCACATGAAAAAATAGCTTTCACATGAATGTCAAGGTTTCCCAACAGAGCATTCTCCAGAACACCACGGTGTCTCACCAGCTTGCTGCCACCTCATCTCCAACAAAATGGTGGAGAGAAAAAAAAGTGTGATTCATCAGGTCTGGCAACTTTCCTCCATTGCGCAATGGTCTAATTCTGATGCTGACATGCCCACTCACTGTAGGTGCTTTCAGAGGTGAACAAGGGTCACTGGTTCACCATTTATTCTTTCTTGGACTCTTTCATTGGCACTAACCACCCCTTCCATATTGGAACACACTCCAGGACCTACAATTCTGAAGCTGCTCAAAGCCAGTCATCAAGCAATCATAAATTGTCCTATGTCAAAGTCACTCATGTACTTACATTGCCAATTTTTCTTGCTTTTAAACCATCAACTTCAAGACCCAACTGTGCATGTGGTGCTTCTTATATCCAACTCTTGACAGGTGCCAGTGTAATGAGATTACATAATTAATGTTATTCACTTCACCTGTCAGTGGTTTTAATGTCCAAATGATCATATGAAGAGTTTATTTGCAAAAACAGATAACTCCATTTTAGAAATTTTCAGAAGACTCATTTTTTTATTGTTACTTGAGACAATAATAATAATAATAATAATAATAATAATTAATTTTTTCTCTATTTTGTCATGTATTTTTCTACTGGGTCAAATCCACTCAACTTCAGTTTGATTGATATTATCTGAAGTAAACAATAAAAAAAAATGTTTTCTGAAAATTTATCAAAACAGACTTATGTTTTTGCAAATAAACTCTTCATATGAAGAAATAGGTAATAGTACCAGACTCATATTGGTGCCCCAAGAAGTTTGGTTGCTTTTTTTTCTGCTTCTACAGAGCAGGAACACAAGCAGACGCTACTGGTTCAGGGTTACAAAGCATCTTCAGGTTATTCTGATGAATGAACCAAAAAAAGCTGTTTCACATTATCACTCCATTTTCTGCTTCATTTCAAGGTCACAAAACATGTCGTACACGAGAAAAACCGTCGGTGCCACATTTTGCACAAAAGGTTTCTCAGGTCGGCAACAAAACAGGATATGATACATGCTTTGGCTCAAGCAGGACTGTATTTCTTCAATTATACTGGGCCGTGGAGGTCTGCGGTGATTGGAGTTTTGAAATGGGAGTGCACAATGTCAGGAATTTGTCTTCATTTAATGAAATGAAAGTGTAGCTCCAGTACCAAAAGTGCCACAATGTGTCACCACCTGCAACTGCCGGATGTGAACCATTCATCAATGATTCATGGGGAAAATTACAGCTTCAGGAACATATATCATTTCTCTTTTTTTTCCCCCTACCTCAGTATAAAAAAAGAAAGGAAGCAGGGACAATATTACTCTGGGGAGCAGTCAAGCAGAAATCTGCCTGAAGGTGATTTTTCTGAGAAAACTGCATCATATTTCTATCGCAGAACCTTAAGATTAATAAACACATATTTATCACACACTTGTGTGTATTTGTTTAAGTGTGTTTAATGTGTGTAATACTTTCGCAAAATATTTCTAAGCTGATTTTCGGAGTTAATTATCTGTTATTGGCACTCAGCAGAGAGATATCTGACTTTGGAGAATGATATTATTATTTCTGGCAACAAGGGACCGATGCATCATTTCCCACTACAGCAGATGAAACGACAAATGGGAAGATTAAGAATTCAATCTGGAGACAAACACACACACACTCACACACACATAAATGCAGGCTCATTGTGCATCTTATTCCCAAGGTCCAAGACCAAACTTGATGTTATGAGATGTACTCATGATTTATGAAAGTAGCTACTCCATCAGCCCGAGTGCAGACACGTCTTTGTCACTCCACCATGCAGTGGCCTCACACATGCACGCATCCGGGTGCAACGGAAGGTAAAATAAAGCAGCTTTCAATTAAATCCCGCATGTCTGGATGGGATATTATTAAAATATTGAGCTTGTGTTAAGCCAAAGCTGTTTAGTTTGAATGGGTCCCTTAGTCAACCTCCAAAAATCAACACTGGAAATGGTTCCAGTGCTTAAAAAGAAGAGAAAATAAAAAACATTTGCAGGATAAATCTAACAAAATGGCCACAAAGAGCATTCAGGCCATGCTTCTAAATACATAAACAGATGAATAAAAAATGGGGTGGAACAAGCAAAGCAAAGACACGGAGCTCTTTGATGTCAGCGTTTCTTTGAAAAGTGATGAGCAAAGATGCACCCTCTGAGGACGAGGCTGGTTGTGTGGAAAAAGCCCCAGAAGAGAAGCAAGAACCGACAAATAAGAGCTAATAGTTTCTAATGGTCTGCACTTATCCAACTTAATATCTGTGTCTCGTACTATTAGCAATATAAAACCACTACTTCTTTGTAGCTACCTTGCACGAAAAGTACATACGAACCTTAAAGATAGCTTTTTGTTTTTAAGACTCTTGCGAGTTTACCGAAAAAAAATGTATCCAAGAGGATCATTTTTGAACTGAGTTTCACCTATACTCCTTGTTATTGCAAAAGATGTTTTTTTTTTCTTTTTCCCTCTGCAAAGAGACATTTATTCCAAACAGTTCATAGTAAAATGTTTTTTTTGCACAGAAAAGAAAGAAAAGCTCAGGCACTTTCCAGTAATGTAAAGTTAAGGGGGAAAAAAGTAGTGTGGGTTTATGCACCAGGGAGAATGTCTCCCACAGAAAAAGAATGTTCCTATATGACTAAAGTGCATGTAAGATTTGAAAGAAATGGGTTTTCTTCACTGTAACGTAAAGTCTCCATAAGGAGGCAAGAGGGGAAAATAGCGGCATGAGTCAGCAAGGAGTTCAGGAGTTTGAGTCCCATTGGGGGGGTTTCTCTTAGAGTTCTGGTTGAATTGAGGCACCAAAACTATGTTAGGTTTGGGAAAATATACACATGAAATGCATATAAAATGTTCTTCTGTTGTATACCATATCCATCATCCCTCATCTGTACACAGAAAAGATGTGCATTGCTGTTATTATATCTTTATTGTTTGCTTTATGCTACTTTTTACCTACTTTTCCCATGTATTATTTGTATGTAGCAGTTGTAACATGTAAATTCCTCTGGTAAAAGGATCAGAAAAGTTGTCTTATATAATATTTTTGGGTTAAAATACATCCATATCACAGCATACTCGGGTTACCAGAAACAAACCTCATCTGATATTTGATAGGGTTGCTGAAAAGGACAAGCAATCACAACAGTAATGCAATATAATAAAGTAGGAATATAACTTTTGGGACCTTTTAACCTTTATTTGGTCCCACTGAGTGCTTTGCAATGTGTTTCTCAATAATCAGTGCACACATAGAGGTGGTGTTTCTATGCTTTTCAGAACAATTTCAGGTTTAGTGTCTTGCCCAAAGACATTTTGGCACGTGTAAAGGTCAGAAATCAACCCTGAGTCACGACCGCCCCAGAATGATTTAAATTCCAAATGACATTTTGCAAAACAAAAATTTGTGATTTTGACATTAAATCCAAGGAATTCAATCTCTCCTCTTTGAAACCATTTTTCAATCCGCAAATATAAATATAATATAATATAAATTCCGCAAGCTTTATATATATATATATATATATATATATAAATAATATAATATAAATTATTCAATAGAGAGTCTTTGCAAAGGTTGAGCCCAACAGCATTTTTAATTTCTCTTTTAAAAAAAAGAAAAAAAAAAGCTACTTTTCACACAAGAAATATCTGATTCCATTTCCAGGGGTGAAGAGAAAACTGAACTTTTGTGCAAAGAACTTTTGACCAGCAGTCTTGTTCGTGCTGGAATGGAAACCAGAGGCAGTTCTGTAGAAAAAAAAAATCAAAAAATCAGTGTCAACATTGCAGGTCAAGTAATGCCACACGAGCCCAAATTATTTTATTCGTTAAAAACTCCTTCTCGAAGAATTTGCCCATCGTAGAGCACAGGTTTTATTCTTCCTTATGCACTCGTGAAAAAGAGAAGCATTGTGACCAAAGAAGAGGGCTTTCATCTGCTTTGACTCTTTTAATGTCTAATGTGCCGCAAAAGTAGACATGTGGTGTGGGTTAGCGAAAGAGCACTACAAATGTGCCCTGTGAATTCAGCACATGAGCTTGATATTGTCGAATTTACTGCAAAAGGACAGTCATTACGTCACCAAACTGGCACTATAATTCCATGTAAGTTAGTTAAATTCAACTGAAGCGATGCTGGTGGTGATTTAAACCCGGCTTTACAGAAACCAAACTGGTGCTTGCTAGTAATAAATGTGTTTGTATTGTATGTATGCTTGAGTAAATGTCAGTGTGCACCTGGGTGATAAACGCCGCACATGGAGCTACAAAAGAAATCAATAAAATGGGAAAAATCAGGCAGTTTCCCTTCACCATCGCCACCTTTCTTCCCCACTTTCCTTCATCTCTCCTTCCCTGTATCCTTCACCTGTGATTACCACTCCAAAGAAACCCCCCTTTTCTTGCTCATTGTTGTGCTCGAATCCAGTCGCATCCCCTTGGTGCTGAAATTCTGCCCCTCATATAGGGCTAAATGTGACAGTTTCTTCATGATCCAGTCAGGAGGGTGATTGTATAAAAATGTCTTTTTGCCCACGTGTTGTTTGTCCTCACTTTTGAATCTTTAAAAGAAAGAAATCCACCTGAGATGCCCACCATTGCCTTTGATTGTGTGTGTGGCATGTGAGCATGTGGGCTGGCATGTGTGTGTCTGAGCACGAGTGGGCGATGGTGTGCATCTGTTTAGGTTCGCGTCTGTATGTCTGTTGTTCGGTGGGTGGTGTTAGCGTGCGATAATGTGTGCACAGGCTTTTTTTGTGTGTGCGCCTCTGTGTGCTTTTTGTGTGCGTGCGTGTGGGTGGGATGATCTTTGTTGCAGACTGGGTTTCTAACAGAACTGGAAGGAATAAATCAACCAATTTTCAAAGGTGCCAAACAATTGAAGTGCGAAAGGTTTTTCCTCAAATTTTTGCAGCGGGAAGTTTTCTTTAAAAAAAAAAGAAAAAAGAAAGCCGCACAGACTAGAAATAAAAGGCTTCTTTTGTGGGAATATTCAACCACTGGACCGTCTCCTTGCATTTGCCACACTAATTAATACGCTTCTCAAACCGAGCACCTACAACAAGTCTGCTGTCATTACAGTTCTCCCACCGCAGTGGTTGAAGTTAAAACTTACTTTCAAAGGTGTGGGTCTGCTCATTCCTTATAGGACAATTGGGTTGGCATTTGGAAACAAACACAAGATGCAGTTTAGACCAACATAAGCCCCATTTAGAAAGGATTAGCTTTTCCTGGGAAAGTGTTGTAATGTAATTTGTTTGCATTACGGCTGTCAATCCAGAGAGCCATTCATTAAAGATAAAGGGTGTCTGTGATTTGCCTCACATTACCGCCTGTAGCTGAGGGGGGAAAAAAGGAACGATCCACAGTTTTACATCCTGAAGCTGCCAAAAAACATAAAGCCGATGAAGTGGTTTAGCATTAGCTGATGAATTTGTTGAAATAATTTACTGGGGATCTTTAATTTCATAAATGTAACAGCGGTGGCTCGTGATGTAACAACCCATCAAGAGTTCATTAGAAAGGACACCGCAGGTTCATTCATAACCTTTTACAACCTTTTTCTGCTTTGTCACAAGTCATTCTCCTGCTGGAATGTCTTCCAACCTTTCTGTACAATTTAGCTTCCACACCCACGTCCAATCTCCTAATCAGTAAATACACTCCACCTGCCCACCAGTCACGACTTTTTGCCCTTTCTGCAATAGCATTCCAACCCTCTCGCCTTGTTTCTCGTCGAGCCTTCCTTTTTTTGACCCCTGCATTCCTTTTTCTGCTGAACTCTGCCTTGTTTTTAGACTTTTTCAACCTTATGCCTCCTTTTCTGCCTCTGAGTCAAATATTTCAATCCAGCACTTCTTTTTTTTTTTGAGTTTCCAGGCAGTGCAATGATATAAAGCTTGCTGCAATGAGTTGCAATAAAATTGATCACATAATCAAAATCTCTCGTAATTCAAATGGTACAAGGAGCTTAAATGGTGGTCAATCCAATATTAATTCTAAGGGACTGTTTGTCTAACAACTCTAGTCTTACGCTGGGTGTGTCAAGACTGGCCAATTTGGACGTTATCATCCCATTAAATAGCTGTTGTCATTGCGACTCATTTCCACACCTATGAGCCACTAGGGACCTCATCAATCCCACTCATGCATGAACAGAAAGTAGTCGAGGTAACATGGCCTCTTGTGGGGTTGTGAATGAAATACTTGTAAAATCTCTGGAGTTGTCACCTTGGAAAAAATAGGAGCTTTGTGAAATGTGGCACAACAGAGTGTATCTTACCCAAATCAACTCTTTTCTAACCAAGTATTTTTGGTGCCTTGACTGAGCTAAGCACCAACTGCAAATGCAAGTAAACACAGTGAAAAATAGTCAGGGCAAGCAAAATTCAAGAAACAACACCATAACAATGGTCCGTGGCAGAACCCCAGTCTTCTTGCTGAAAGTTCTTTGACTTTAGGCCAATGTTATATTTTACACATTAGCAAAGGGTCCGCTAGGGTTCAACACATTCTCCAGAAAAACTGCATTCTAAGATTTGTTTTGGGTGAAACTTACTTACTGCCAGAGTGTGGTGTGGAAAAGCTTCTAATATATGGTGAAAGGGTCCTATTTTGACTGAAACCATGACAATTTTTCTCAACCTGGCCACATACCCAATGTTGCTTTTGCTCTTTCAAATTGGCCATTATGAGATTGAGAAGGCTGTTTAGTTGTATCAGACCACATTTTTTTTAGACTGGGTTGCCATTTGATGTAAATTTTGCCATCTCAAGAGTCTACACAGACCCTTAATCACCTGTCCAGATGCAACCCAACTGGCGACTACACCTTAAGGGCAATAGTGTCTTTTCACGGCAGTCGAGAGTGCATAGATACAACACGCTGTCCATGTATGGAATGGAGTCCTCCAAACAGACTCCCACAGATGTGACAAGTAGTACTGAAACTACAACTACGCATGCCTACAAGTGGATTATAATCAAGGCTTTGCACCTCCGCCAACCCTTCCAACTTCCAAATGCAGACCTTTGTTCCTCTTTTGTAAGTGCAAATTTACACCTACACCACCATTATATGTGGTGATAACACCCTACTGAGCCTACTAGAAGGTGGAAGAGGTCATTACTGGCCCAAAACATTGGAAATGATGTATGATGACAACGCTAAAATGGCACGATAACAACCATTTTGGGTGCAAAAACAAACCTTTTAAGATATAAAGATGCCACAGTTCAAGTTCCACATTTCATGTCAGACTCCACTCCTACACTTGCTGACATTTCGATATGTTTCTCTTTTTTTTTTCCTAAACAAAACTTGCAGAACAGCAGTAAGGATTTTCAGAGCTCCAGAATGATGGGCTGCAGACAGTGCTCAGCCAGAAACAAATGAAAGTGAAAAGTGTCATGATAAAATAGACACACTGTAATCTCAAAACAACAGAAAAAAAGAAGCTGAGCTCAGAAATACGATGTGGCTCTGCAAAGTTGTGAAAATCACACATTATTTATGGAGCTCAGTTGGAAAAATTTTATGGCAGCTGTTGATAAATAGAAAAATGGATTCCCCATATTTTAATATGACACCATTTCCACACAAAGCCTGTATGCTGTATTTATTATCTGGATCTCTTTACTGAATATTCAGCACTGGAGTATTGAAGAGCTGCCGTGCTTTTGATCCTTTAGTGATAAGAGGATGAGTTTTATCTGCAGCTCGGTTATTGTCTGAACTGTCTGTAACTGAAGTCCTGATTATCTGATGTAACTTGCTGTAAAGCGAATCACACCTGAATACTTTTCCTTACTTTTTTGGTCTCTCTCCATCTTTGTTGCATTTCATATTGATTTTATTATATTTTATTATATTTATTTTCTTGTGTTTCCACTGAAACATCACGGGTATTTTATGGTGTCATTTGGAGTCAAATAGCTGCAAGGCATGTGCACTTTTGGGAGATTAGGAATGGATGTGGAAGATTTAGACAAGAAAAGAGAGTGTTCTATTATTTCTGGATTGGAATTTAGAAGCGGTTTCTATTTAGTCTGACTGATTGATGGGTTTTCGGATGCACAGAAGTATCGATGTGACTATTTAAAAGAAACACAGTTGTCTAGGAATGGTTCCAAAAAGAAACTTAATATCAGTTGTAGAGCTGCATATTTAATGGAATATTAATCTTAATCACCATTTTGGCTTCCCAGTTAAATGAACATGATTAACTACAATACTGTCATTTAAAATGTGATCAGTTCATAGAACACTTCACTCTAATATAAAACTACCCATGTAGATAAAATTAATCAGTGTCAGCTTGGTTACATCTGACAATCAAACACCTTTTCAAAATAGTTTTTGCTTTGGAGACTAGAGGCTTCTCTGTGCACACTCGACTAACTGGCATCAGCAGTAGTCTGTATGTAAGACACTGTACTATCAATCAAAAAACAGATAGTTTGGGAGTTATTTGAAAAAAAAAATTAGGCAAAACTTTATTTTAAGACTCAATTTCCAGCAAAGATTTGCACATTGGAAGAACTTAGTCCATTACACTTTTGCTGAAATGTAGCAGAACGTGGAGAACACTATTGTGATGAATAGGTTACTCGTGATGACAATTTTGGGAAATATTATCACAGTGGTCATTCTGGTCATAACTGTGCAGCAACAGTCACCTGTAAGGAAATATCTTGACTCCAGAGAGGATGATCTTCATGAAAAACAGGCAAAAAGCCAGCTCTGAAAGCCATCCAAGCTAATTCAGATCCCTTTACCAGTGTCGCCACATACGAAAAATGTTCCAAATAAAAGACTTCAGAGTAAAAAGCAACTTTTTTTTGCTATTATTTTGTCATTTCTATGCAGACGCACTGCCCTGTAAAATCACCCCAATCACTTGAGAATGATTGAGGTGAAAAACAGTTATTCAAGTTATCTGGTGTATTTTCTGATCTTGCAATAGATTGAAAAAGATGGACATTTTTTTCCATTCCCTTGAGGAAATTCAAGTATATATGTATATGCCAGAAAAATAAAATATCACAATGTCAGTCTTTACAAATCGGTCTTGTCCTATGATCCATCTACTCGTATGTTTTGAACCAATGTAACCTGTGACACTATGCTTTAAATTCTTTGTAATTCTGCTACTTTCTTCAGTATTGTGACTTTTTTCCTACCTTTATCTTGCCCTCCAATCTATTACAACACTTTTTACCAAAGTGAACCCACCAAAGCACTTTGATATGGTATGTTTTTGCGATACAATGTGTTCTTTATTTCAATTTTTAACCTCTGAAATGATGCAAGTGGGGAAAAAAGCTTCACTTTTTCTTAAAATGAGACATCTACAGATACTTGTCATCTGTAAACCGTCACCCAGGTTTGATTATTCAGTGTCTGCAACTCTAGTACATTGAAGAATATATCAAATGAGAACATGAAAAGAGGTTGGGGATTTTGATGCAGAGTGTGCTTCAGGCCTACTGGAAGTGAATAAGTAGTTCCCTCCAGATGACATACCTTCCAGAAAGACACTTAACTGCTAAATGCTCCAGTGGAGCTGCTCAGCGACCAGAAGTGGAAGACTACGACTGTGCTGAGCAGCTCCCAGCTGTGAATGTGTCTAGCTGTATAAATGTGAAGCAAGCCATTGACAAGGAAAGCACCCATGCTCAGCAAATAATTCCTGGATGAGTGAAGTCTGGGGGGAAAATTCCTATTACATCTTAAATGTTGCTGTGGAATTCAAGTGGAAAAGCATTAAATGATTAATCAGGCCAAAAATGATGAAAGTTTTTTGTAGTCCGAGACATGACGCTACATAAATTCTTTTAAAATATCTGAAATACATGTTGCCAACCATTTTGGAGCCATTATAATTTGACTGATCAGTGGACTCCACAGGCTACAAAAAATGATCGTAACATGCTAAAAACGATGGATTAGTCGAATGTGAAACACTTGCGCTATTGTCCCCGTGCAGATATTACAAACACAGCATGGCACAACACAGTTATCCTTCTCTCTGTGGTGCTTCATTAAGAATAATTGGACAAATGACAAGCCACCATGTTGCACAGCCATTTCATCAGCAGTGGTTGCTGTAATTGGGAAGAGACTCTGCAGCGAGAAGAAGGATACCCTCCCTAATAGGGAGGGAGGCTGACTTCAAGCTCCACTCCAGAATATAAATATATAATCTAAAATGGCTTTAAAATAAGCTGAAGCACTGAAATGCTTGTTTGAGGGAACTCAAAAGGCTCCGGTACCAACGTTCAGCGGCCAAGATGGAGGTGTGCCACATGAAGAAATCAATAATAAGCCCAACATGGGGCTGGAACTACATAAACAGTGGCTGCATGACACTGGCACATTTCTATCCTACTAATGTGGGAAAATCAAAGGAGTGGAGACGTGTCCTTGAAACAAAAGAAAAGAAGGAAAGGGAAGCTTTTGCAGGATAACTGCACTGGAAATGCAATAATGAGATCAGCTGATCAGCCGTGCTGTTTGGGTGCTTTCCTTTAAACTTTAGAGAGTGGTATTTCAGCGTGGACATCCATTCTAATTATGAGGCTCAGCTGCCTCTGCCACTCCCATTTCTAACAAGTGCATGGATTCGAGCATATAGCCGTGCAATTTAACAACAACTCACAGAGGAATGGGTTTAACTGTAGAGGTCAGTGACTCTGCATTGTCATGGGATACCATCTGTCCATTATGTCAGTCTGACAAATTTCTGTCCTCATCAACCCAAGTGCTGTTTTGAAGTGGAAACATCCAGGAAGAGCAATAAGGTCAAGTACAGAATGCATGAGAAATGATTTGGCAGTAAATATGGATAATCTGCCTCGGGAAACGACATCAGCGTAACAACTGTTTGTCAGGAACTTAATAACATGGATTTCCATGACAGTATATTGTACATAGATTTAAGTGTAATGCACATACGGTACATTAGAGATCTGAAAGGGATGAAAGCACATTTCAAACCAAATCTAAACAGATTCAGGGATAATTAGACTTGGTTGAAAATGCATTTGCACTCAAAAGGATCTTAAGACTAGCAGTGGCACGATGCACTATAGCAAGAAGCAGCAATATGGTTATATCAGTCTGGTGTCAGATGTTTTGAAGCTCAGACCCATGACCAATGGCAGGACAAAAAGGCCCTACCCTAGATGAATTCCACTGATTTGGGTTCCAAGGCAAGTCGCGACTTCTCCAGCTGAGAAATGAAGGTGCCAAAACTGCAGTTCCCTAAAAGGCCACTTGAGGCTGGCTCCAAAAGTGAGTCAGTCCCTATAGAACTCCATGGTAAAATGGTCACGTTTACAGCAGAAATAAACATGTTTACAACCTGGTACAAATGGATTTTGGTCTCTTTAGCTAATGTCCCCATTCATAACAACTGCACAAGGGTTGACTTTTTTTCATTTTAACTGTAGGAGTTTTTAAAATTATGCATGATTAAGAGCATGGCCACTTCAAGTGATATGTTGTTACTATTACAGGACCCCTTTCATAGAGCTTCAAAACCATTCTACAGGAAACTTATAGTGCAATCTATAGTTCTAAGTCAGGTTTTGTTACTCATGAATCTGTATGTTGGATCTGGAACAAGAACTATGACCAGGCATTATAATGCCACCTCCATGCCAGACTTTATCAATTAAGTTGTGGCAAAATGGGAGCAAATCTGTGTTATAGCAACATATTAATGCTTATAGTTGAAGAATTAGTTAATTGCTGGGTGTCCAAAGAGATTAGACTGGAACCAATTGGATGTCTTAAAGATGACAGCAACACATTACAGATGTCATCCATGTGGCTGCATCTTCCCCACTGCTTCAGTGCAGCAGTTTTCCAGCAGTCTCTCTGTCTTAGAACTGTGCAGACACATTGCAAATAAAAAACAGCTGCACTCCCCTCAGATGTCTCATTCAAAAGATGTCAGTTATCCGTGCTGCTCAGTTTGAACAAAAAAAATAGGACAGAAGTATGTTTTTCTTAACCAAAAACAACTTCAGCGGGTCCACATTAGCACAGATTCCAATCTTGGCTGAAGATTCTGGGTCAACTTTAACTCCAGTAAGACGAAAATGACGGCGGCTTGGACATCGGCCCATTTACTAGACCAGACAGAATGCCTTGAAACGCTCTCCCACTGCCATTTCCAGGCTTCAGAGTACTGCTCCCATATGTATGAAAGAATGGATGACAGAAGGAGAAAGAGTAGTCTGGGGAGATGGAGATAACCTGATGAAGGCAAAATGAACTCAACACCTAAAAATAGCAACAAACAGATCCCGGCTGTATGTGCCAAAAAACACTTAGTTAATTTTAAAGTGCAAATCTGCTTTTTCCCCTTAAAAGTTCCACCTTTTAAACACACTAACGACTATGATTAAGGGCTGTACAGTGGGAGTTAGTTTGCTGCATTCATTGGCGACATGGCATTTGAAGAATTTTCATGTGGGTTTGGAAACTTAGCGAATTTCATAATCTCGTTCATTTTCCTGGAAAATATATGCAAAAAAAGCTTGAGGCTGGAGTTTTAAATTACAATGCAATATGAACTGTAAAAGCCGAAAGAATATATGAGATGTATAGTATCATAATGTGTTTTATGTCCCTGATTTCACTGGGTTCGGCTCCAGGAGA
The DNA here is from genome assembly GCF_021347895.1 of Acanthochromis polyacanthus. Lineage (NCBI taxonomy): Eukaryota > Metazoa > Chordata > Actinopteri > Pomacentridae > Acanthochromis > Acanthochromis polyacanthus. The sequence goes on along the minus strand of NC_067134.1, from coordinate 22,718,908 downwards.
TATAATGCAGCTTTCCCCGGGTTGCGGCTAAGCTATAAACTTTACGGCGGCTTCGCTGATTATTTTCACGTGGCTCAGTTCTCATTCGGGCAGTGCAATGTGGCATGACTCTCTGAAAAAAAAAGTGTGGTGGCACTTCACTTTATTTTTCTCTTCTTTTGGAGCCATTCTGCTCATGTTTATATATATATAAAAATAAGTAAGTAAACAAGAAAACCGAATAAGCACCACTGGAGATATTTATTTTTCTCTGCATCACACCTGAGCATCCCAGAGAGCAATTCCTTTTCCTTCCCAGGCAATATTTTATATAAATATATATATACCGCTTCTCTAAAACATCTTAATATCATTTTTCTTTGAGAAGAAGCAGGAGAAGAGGTTGGAGAGGAATGGGAGGATGTTATTTTATTGCATAATTTTGCACAAAATAATGTGAGGTGACAACCTTACGGGAGTGCTGTTTCTTCACTGCCCCCAGGTTTGAAAGTTGTCTTGGTGTGAGCATCTTTGCGTCTTCTGGCTGCCAAGCTTGTCAGATTATTGCAAATGCGTCATTAGAATCCGTTAGCAAGAGCACAAACAAGGCTACCCTTGCAGGCATCTGGGCGCATCGCTCAGACGAAACAAGAAAACGATGCAAACTTTGAAGACTGACTGGCTGCCACTGGGGAAAAGTCGATGCGAGATGACAGAGGAGTAAGGGCGTCGAGTTGTCGGAGAGGTGTGGTGTGTCTGTAAACATGTGTTGGAAGAGGCAGTTTTGTTGGGAACATGTCACGAGTGGAGAAGAAGAGTTTTGATGTGAGCATGAAAAGCCCACACAGGTGCTGGAAGTCAATCCAAGCCCACTTCTGTTTTCCTGGAGTGCTGACAGGTTTAACAAACTGTTGAATTTATTACTGAAAGGAAATTAAAGTTAAAGCTGCACTAACTAATCAGCAATGGACCAAATTACTATTTAAAGTGAGTGAGGTTGCTATAGAGACACAGTTCTTCCAGCTCTAGATGTTTTTTTTTTAACAACTTATCGCTCATTGTTTTGTTTTTCGACCAGTTAATAGAACAAATCTGCCCAGCACCAAACAGCACAAAGACCATGGCAACTTGAGAGCCAGATATTTCCCATTGGTGTCACCAGGTGCCTGGATTTTAGCCACTCTGAATGCATATTAATGTTCCTATATGTCTACATTGTGCCCAGTATTGCTTTTGCTCTTCCATTTGGCCAACAAAATCAAACATCTGCAGCTTTAATTTCATATTTTATAGGTATTTTTGATCTCAAATTTCACACACCGTATTTTAGACATCAATTGACAGGATATTAAGTTTCATAAAATGCACTCATAAATCCGTCTGCAAGCATATTAACATCAGCCTTGAGATAAAAGGCGTGGGAAGGAATGGTAGCCACATGGAGCATCGATACGAGCCAAGCCAGGAAATTATTATGAAGCTAATTGTTGTCAGGACCCTGAACAGGATTAAAGGGGTAGAAAAAATAATCTAATGCATAACTGAATAAGTATTGTGTTCCCATGAAAACGAAATGATGCATGTGTGAAACATAAAGGAGATGCCAAACCCAATGATTAAGATAAAGATAGCCATGCTAAATATGAAAACACACCCGCATACTGTGTTTTCTTTCAATCTACTATGGATTCAAAGTATGGCTTGGTCAGAGCAGGTTTTATTGTTTTGTTTTTGTAACTGTATTCATCTCACATATATTCAGATGCCTGGGTGTCTGCCAACATGTCAGGGCAAGTTGTGGCAAATCTTGATGTCAGAAATGTTACGTAAACCCAACAAACCTATCATCATACAGCTGGTAAATGATACACATCAATAACAGCAATGGCTCCGGTATGCTTCGCCATGCCAAGAACACTGAGACAGTTTCAATTCTGGTTGCGTTATGCAGTGGTATGTCACCCTTAATTCTTGCTGTACATGTCAGCAAAACACCGTGCCAATACAAAAAGACTCCAGTGCATTTGCGGTACTTGGCAGGAATTGGCAGGAATCCATCTATCTGCTTGGTTTTGGCTTCCCTTCCAGGTTCGGGGGTTGCGAGGGCAGCAGACTGAGCAGAGCAGCTCCAGCCACCTCCTCCTGCTCCTTCTGAGGGACGCCGAGGTGTTCCTATGCCAGCTGGGATAAATAATTTCTCCAGCAGTTTCTGGGTCTGCCACAGGGCGTTCTGCCCAGTCCGACCTGCTCGAAACACCTCCAAGGGGGAGGATCAGGATGCTGCAATCACCATGACCATTTTTTTTCTTCTCCACGTGAAGGAGAACCTGTTTCTGCTCTGAGCTTCACCCACAAGATAAAGACAAACTCAGCAGCTGAAATGTGCAGAAGCAGTAGGTTGGGTGTTGTAAATTTGATTCCAGCACAGTGAATCTAATTTGCATTCTTCAAGATTTTGAAAAAAACAGCAAAAGCAGCAAAAAATCTATTAGTCTATATTTTAGTCAGATTGCTGTAAATATCTGTCACTTTCGGTTTAAAAGCAAAAACATGATAGTGATTTTGCTGGATGTGAGTTTTCCTTCTGATTTGTCTATAAAAATAATAGTGAATAAAGTCATAGCCACATCAATTTAGTGGAGTATAAACTGAAAAAGTTGCTTAGTATAAATCTAGTGTCCACAAATCACATAAGAAGACTAAACCAACAATGTATAAATCAATGTTCCAATATTTTACCAAAACTATACTTGGCGCTTTGCCCCAAAATAGTTTCTTTCCTCTTCTTTTGGATTCGTCTCTGCCATGGTGAAGACAGAGATGAGCCAAAAGGCGAAGCTGTCGATTTATGGGTCCATCTACATCGCCCTGCCCTTCACCCATGGCCACGAGCTGTGGGTAGTGACAGAAAGAATAAGATCACAGACCCGAGTGGCAGAAATGACCTTCTTCCAATGGGCATCTGAGCACACCCTGGGAGATGGGGTGAGGAGCTTGTTCATCTGCACTGAAAGGAGACAGCTGAGGTGTTTCAGAAGTCTCCCACGTGAGGAGTTTTGGGTGCATCTAACCAGGAGGGTAGACCCAAAATATTCTCAAGAGATTATGTCTCTCAGCTGGGTTTGGAACACCTCAGTATCCCTCCTGAGGGAGATGGAAGAGGTGGTAATGGAGAGCGAGGTCTGGGCAGCTGTGATTAGGCTGTAAACCCAGATATAGCAGAGAATGGATGAATTTAAAAAAGGAGTGGGGCACTGTATGTTTAAGCAATTCAAACAGGAATAAATAGCTCATCTGCCAGGCGGCATTGTTAGCTGTGGATTGATACATGCTAATGAGTGTTTACAGCTCCGAGATGCTGTATGGTGCATTGGCTCAAAATAAACTGTGGTGCCCACGTTCTGCGTGATGAAGGATCCTGTCACCTAATACAATGGTGTGGCTTCTTGATGTGTTTCTTAATACTCCCTGGACAAAATTACAGTTCTGTGGCTCAGAGGAATAAGCTGTATACAGTCAGTTGGGCTCAAAGGTTTTCATATTAGATTCCGTTTCAATACTGTTCTTTTTTATACAACGCAAAATTACAACATATGTCATCTCATAGAGCTTAACATAGCAAGGTTCAGACTGAATTTTATGAATTTTAACCTCTTGACACCTGTTGTTGTAAAATCACTACATGCCACTTTCATTCAGACCAAAACTCCCCCAATGCCGGTTTGTGCATATTCAATACGTACCTCTGAACCTTTTGCAAGCACTGGTTTCTTATAGGACCGGTCGGAGTGGGCCCTAATTATTATATATCTATTATTGTTTTATGTGTAATTGATAAATGAACAATCTTCACTTACTTTAGCATCAGCTGGAAAGCAAAAGCACACAAAACATGCTTTTTTTAATTTAATTGGAAATAAATTCAGGCATCAAGGGTCTCAAAAAAGAACCCAACAATCCAAAGTTGCCTTTGGATTCCCTATGAGCGAGCAGTCAGTGACACTGGGAAGGAACAAAAAAATCCTAAAAGAAGGAGGAGGGAAAAAATATTGGGATCGCAGATGGAGAACAAACGATACAAACAGAAAAATGAACATTTTGGAAGGTGGTGAAGTCACTTCAGGGATGTGTCCATGCCAAGTTTTAGCTGTAAATGAAATAAAGCAGCGGAAATTAAAAGCATTTTTACCTTTTTACTTCAAAATGCCATGTCCAAAATGATTCATTTCTCTTCTATACAGTAGCAAAATGCCCTGGTCATTTCTGCCATGTTCGAGTACATTATAAATAGACAAGCACTGAAGTGGTTCTCTCATCAGTTAGTATTCAGTTGCCAAGGCTGGAATGAAAGAACTTAGTAAGTTTGCTATTAAGGTCCATCACAAAGAGAGAGCTGTGTATATCGGCTGCTCACAGGACCGGGAAAGGCTATAAAGTTATATTCAAGTGTTAGTGGCCACAGTGCAAAGTGTAATCTTAAAGTACAAGGAGTCCCACGTAAAAAAATCTCAAAGGTTGTTATAGGAAGTCAAAGGTGACCTTTGCACTGACAAGACTCGTTATGCCAGAGACCACGAACAAAGCAAGGTCATCCTTAAAAAGTCTGAGCAGTTTCCAACCCACCATCTCAAGTCAGACGCTCCAGCAGTGCTGCACAGGGCTGGTCTCCATGGACACCGATTCTGTGGTTGGATGAGATGAATAAAGGAGTCATCTGTACAAAGAGACTTGGTTTTCATTTGGAGAAAGAACGGAGAAACCTTGAACCCCAAAAACAGAATCTCTAGTGGTCCTGCAGGCATAGTGATGAGAATGGATTAATTTGATGGTGTTTTTTAAGCCGATGGAGCAGGCAAAGTAAATGACATCACGAGAATAGAAACTCACATTGAGATTGTGGAGGAAAACTTCACCCAGTTTGCTGGAAAAAATAAAATGGCCTTGGGCAACACGAGACCTTCCAACAATACAATAATCCAAAAAATATGGCCAAGGTGGAAGAAGTAGTTTAAAGAAAGTAATGTCAACATTTTGGAGTCGACTTGCCAGAGTTTAGACTGGAGCCCCACTGAGAATGCGTCGAGGAACTGAAGGCTATAGTGGTGGAAAGGAAGCAATCTGACCTGAAAGACCTGAAGATCATCACAAAAGAAGAGTTAAACAAAATCCCAACTGAGACATGGAAACAGCTTTTTACCAACTGAAAGAGCCATTGGTTAAATCACAGGCCTTAGCTACACAGGATTATCTTATTGTTGGTTTTGTCCTTTCAGTGGTATTTGTAAGGAATAATAAAAGCAGAATAGCTTGTATTTCATGTTTTCAGTCAACAACACCACAATTGAAAACTTCCTTTTGAAGAAGTCATTGCAGTCAGCTTTTATAAGAAGCAATGATTGATTCTTGACACCAAGAAACAACATGTTGTTTACACAGTACGGTTCTTTGGCAGCAAGCCCAGGTAACTGTTGACAGGACAACTGAGGTGGAAATTCATACCCTCAAAAAACCCACTGTACTGTATGTAATTTCCACCCATATAATCCACTGCACCATTTGTTCCTCATTTGTCGAACTCGTATTGGAACTTTTATTTTTTTAGTGTTTTGAATGTTAAAAGAAATCCACCTCTTTAATTAGACGAGATGAAACTTTAATTATCCCTGTGGGGAAAGTAGGTTGTTGCTGTGGCAGGGAATCGACCCAGATAAGAATAGATCAAATATGGTGTATTCAGGTTAATGCCACGAACTGATTCAGCATAAGACCATGTAGAGCATTAGCTAACAAATACAGGGTTAGGAAAAGATAGAGTAATACTATTGTGGCCAATGTTAGCTTTGTTTGCAAACACAGCCCATTGCTTCTTAACTTAAATTTATGGCTGACTAATAAATTGATCCATAATCAATGCAAGCTAAAAGCAGGATTGACCAACAAAGTACCTGTGATGCCCCAAACTGTATTCATGTTGAAAATAATATGTCCATTTAATTGATCAAGGTGAACACGTTTCTCTCCAGTGACAAGTGATCCAGCCTTAAGGCCCTGTGCGGTGACTGAATAGAATCCCAGATAATGTTGTGAATAATTTATGAAACATTGTCAGTGCTTCTCCATAATGACTTCAAATGGACATCAGCCAAGCGTTAAATGACAGGGATTAATCTACTTTAGAAATAATAGTCCTAATGGAATATTGAATCCTCTGGGACGCAGCCCAACTTGAGAGCCAACTGTGACACATTGCTTCTGCCTTCGGTGTGCGGTGACCCCAAAACACGCTATTAAAAGTTCAGAGCGTTCAGAAGTTCACCGCTTTTGTTCAGGTTGTGCTGCGGCGGTGTTTTTCAAGTGGAACTCAGAAGCGTGACCCCGAAATTGCCCCAGGATTGCTTCCAAAACTAAAGACGGGTAGAGCCAAGGTAAACAGGTTGCACCACGTAGCGTTCCAATGGAGCTAATGGTGCAGAGGCCACATGGGTGATTTACCCTACAAATGATGTGACAGCAGAAGCCAGGCGACTCCCTGCTCGGGAAACCAACTTGTTCATGTAATCTTATCTCACTAAGCCTCCATGATGTTCTGTACATTCTGTATTTAGCATGCGAAGATGAGCGGTATCAGCTTTCTTAAGATGTCACTCTCCACACGGAGTCTCTCTTGGTTGCCAAGCGACGTCACCGTGACTAAGTGGACGTCCAAGAAAGTGTATTTTTGCACTTCAAATTTTGGACTGATTAAACAAACGAAGCACTTTGGACAAAACTGGGCGATATGATTAATCCCGTTGACAGTCTTTATGCTAAGCAAAGGTAACTGCTAATACATGGGGTTATTTATAAACTTGCCCAGTGACTGCGATGGGAATATTTATCGTACAATAAACAGATCTGTCCTAAAAAGAGACGTTTTCCCACTTTCCAAGACAAACTATGGAGCACGCTTACATCCAGCGTTCTTTAACTTTGCACCAGTCTTCATATGCTGCTGTAAATTATCCATGATCTCGCCTTATAAATATTACAACTGAGCAAAATCGGATATAATCACAAATGCATAAATAAATTGAACTCCAGGTAGCTGTAAGTTCGCTTTAACTCCACCGTTTAATAGCCATATTTATCTGCCATGTCATAATAAAACTATTCCAATAACCACACTTACGCTTTTCCCATCTGCATGCAAATGTAAATACGGCGGCTTATACTGGGTTTGAGCCAATAGAATAATTGAATCGAATGAGCCTCACATGTGATAGAAATTATATGGCGAGCCTGGAGTAGAATTTCATCAGGAGCCGCAGCTCATTCATCCAAAATCTTGCTCAGTGATGCAAATACTCCATCATTTAAACTCATTTATCCTAGCTTTAGGGTTTGCAATGGAGACAAATGTGATAGCTCTTCCACCCCCCACCGCACACACACACACAAAAAAGTGTTAGGCGAGAAGGAATTGGGAAAAAGAGAGGAATCCAGTGGAACGCATTCATTCATTACTCAAATAGACTTGTTGCTTTTAGCAATACGAAACTGGTGACATTTCATTTTACAGCCATCCAAGCACTTTCTCCTCTCCCAGGTCTCGCTCATTCATCCTTTATTCCTTGAATTCATGCAGAAATGTTCCAAATGATGAGAAACTGCCATTCCAAGTTCAAATGGGTATATTCACCAGGGCAGCTGCTGCCAGGCTGGAACAAACTGGTGAAATATGAGCTTCTGTTTCATAAATGGTGATTACTGCGTCATCTATCTGTTCTTTCATTTTCATGCTTCCTTCCCCTCTGCTGGCTTGTGCCCCGAAAAGAATTTATTAAAGCTTGTGTCTTTGATGTTTGAGTGACTGAAAATTTTGGGAGGGATAATAGCCGATCCTCATTATATTTATGAAGATAGTATTTGTTTTATTCAGTAATTGACCAGAGTTTGGTTTCCAGTTGGCAAAATACTAACGACTCCGAGGCTAACAAGTCTCCTGTTGAAATAATTTATCACTTTTTGCTCTTTTATTAATAAGGAACAATATATGAAAGAGTCGCACAGCTGGCGGCTCGTGCTGACACTCTTTCATTGGTTAAACTGACAAAGATCACAGGTGGCAGAATATTACCTCGGGGTAACTAAAGGGGCTGCAGATGACATTTGGTAACAATGGATGTCTCAGGAGCACCAGCAACCCAGATCCAAACAAACCCCGCACATTAGTCCACATTTGCATTGCAAACTATACTAAATGGCTGTAATAGTACTGTAAATACTGTAAAGAACGGCATTACAGGTCTGTGTCTGTTTAAATCGCAGCACAAAACAAATGAGACACATGGTGGAACACAGTACAAACAGAAGTACAGATTCTTACTTTGAGCTCTAATGAAACAGTTGGACATAAATGAGGTAGAAGACATGATTTATTCTTTTTTTTACAGTCTGGTTTTGGTGTATGAGCTGAAAGCTGGACTGCATGTTTGCTTTCCCAGTGCAGTCTGGGAAGTCACTTTATAAATGTGAAAGAGGCCTGTGGTTTCAATGGGAGGGACTCACATGCACTAACATGTTCTGTTGCTATCACACTACCAAAATGGAAAACTGACAGAAGGAGCACAACTTCTGACTCTGCTAAGGACTCCATTAAGCCACTTTCACCTTCTGGTGAAAATGTAAACATCACATGTATTGCAATATTAATCAGTTCTTCCGAATAGCCATGAATACTAATGAGTTTCACGCATGTATGAGTCATTTTAGAAGATGACAGAATTTTGTAACGGACTGATATTGTTGTTGATGTTAAGGTTTCAATGTTCATTGTTCAGTTCGAGATTTACCAAATGTCAGTGAATGTGCCATGTTTAGTTTGCTCACCTCTGATTGGCTCAGAGTCAGAGAGTGTGTGTGTGTGTGTGTGTGTGTGTGTGTGTGTGTGTGTGTGTGTGTGTGTGTGTGTGTGTGTGTGTGTGTGTGTGTGTGTGTGTGTGTGTGTGTGTGTGTGTGTGTCTAGTGAGAGAGAGCAGGGAATGGCAGCTAATTCTGGAGCTAAGTTGTAGAGTTTTGTAGAAAATGGGAAAAATTCTCACTCATTCATCACAGAGGGTCTCTACATTATGTTGCAATGTTTTTACTTGACTGATGTTCGTCTGTGTTTTGCCCTGTTCCGAGCATTTTATTATGACTAATTTCACTTCTGTGGAGATGGCTTACCTTTTTTTCAAAGCACTGCCATCAGAAGACTCTGACTTTTGCTTGGGAACCACAATGAAGGGCAAAAAGTTAGCAAATGTAGCACTATCCAAGGTGGCGTACAACTGGTGAATGTAAACAAAGCCGTCTTATAGCGTCGCATGATGACCTATTCATCTGTTCCACTTGTGAACTAGTTCCACGTAACCAGTTCCGACATAACGACAAAACGCTGCAGGTGGATAACGTCGTAAACCGAGGACCCCCTGTATATCTTTACATAACAAATAGTTGACAACAGAATATTGGTGGAGCAATTTAATCAAATAGATACACAAAACTAAACTTCTATCATGTTTTTGACATTGTTTTTATCCAGTTAAAGTTGGCGCTCAGTAACTAGATGCTTCTGTTGTTGTTTAACTGCACTCAGATGGAGAGTTTACACCCATCTCTGCATAAATGAATAATAGTAGTGAATGGAAACATGCGATAATTCTGTTTTTCCAGAAGTGCATTCAAAATTTGCATTAAATTCGAACCATGTTTTGTCATTTAACAAGACCAAAAGGAATGAAGATTGTCAGAAGGACTGAGTGAGCTGACCACATCCTGTCAATTTCAAGAGAAACTTTGTAAAACTCCAAACTTCCCCGTGGATATCAGCTTGTCAGCATAAGAGTACTGCATCTGGATCCCCTATATTGGCATCAAGTCGTCCGTGAAAAAAAAAGGTGTAAAAGAAGTCAGCTGCACCTGTTTGTTTCAATGTGTCAGACATAATTAAGCAACATTTCATATCTTATGCTGTTCATTTCATTTTCAGGTAGGAACTACAGGTTGTGAGCATTAATTAGCCTGCCACTCAAATCTGTTTCTGCCTTCTCAGTCAACAAAAAGGCGATTACATGTTATTGCGTTGGAGTTATTTCAAACCTTTCATAAATAATCACAAGCTATTTGTGTAGATCCAATAAGGGACTGGGAAGGATTTTGATTTGAAAAAAAAAATCTATTGAACCCTTGATCTTACATAATCTAGAAACAAATCTAATATTGTCTTTATCACAGCAACTTTTTTTTTTCCATGAAAGTTGCTCAGTAGCTTTTGGATGTTGGACGCCACACCTTGTGGTTGAGAGAATGGATTAGACTCTAAAGCCTAATAGAAGGAGTGTTTGTTTTTGTAATAACACCTTGTGCATACTGTGGCATTTCAGGAAAGTGTCACACAGTGGATGCATATTTGGGCAAACAACCACAACAATGGGACACCACCTACCTGTACTGTAGCTGCAGTATGACTCATAGATACAGTATAACAGCTCACATATATGAAGAATATATGTACCTAATGCAGACCTGTTAGACTTCCTTAACCTGTGTTTAATATAATGCACAGATTTAATGAGGGAAACATACAACCTCTAAAGATTAATGTGACTTATGTTTGTTTTTGATCACCAGCAAACTTTGCTCAACAGCATAATCTGATTTCATGATTAGCTATCTGCCTTTGGAAGAAAAGAAAGGAGAAGAAGAAAGAAACAGATGAAATGAAAATGCCTCACTTCGGGGAAGGAAAAAGAGAAAAAGCTGGCATGCAGTGTGGAAAGCTCATAACTGGAGAGATAACTAAGATGGTGAGGAAGAGATATACCTCGCTGGGTTTTGGTGTTTCTTTTTTTTGTCTTACAACTCAGTTTATCTGCACCTTATGTTTTCAATATCTCACCTACTTTGACCTGTTTATTTTTTTAGTTTTGCATGTGCAGGTTTAGTCATGTTACATCCGTGCATAGCGTGTAAAATATGAACCACAACGACCGAGTCAACCCAAATCCCTGGTGGGGAGGGTTTTCAATGAATTTTATTTCTTGACCTGCAGGTTTTTTTTTTCATTTTTTATTTTTTCCTTCTTGGGAAAACACTTTAAGAATACATTCTTGTCTGTATCAGCACATCAGGCAGTCTCCTGTGGGGCTTGTCAGACACCCGTCACAAAGTGTGACTGTGAATGGCACCCTGGCGACCCCGTTGTAGCTGCAGCACAGGCACACAAACACACATGGAGGTCTGTTCCTTCGTCGCAAGCCCATCGCACACACATAAATCCATGCAACTTTTAACTTGTCTGAACCTCACAGCCGATCCACAGTGAGCTTCGTGACGTGTGATTTGATTACTATGGAGAGCTGCCAGCAGTGTTTGTGCCGGAAAGTTGCCGTTCTGACACTCAACCGGATACTTGGCGTGACACACATTCGCTTAAACAGAAAATGCAAATGCGCACACATACACACACACACACACACACACACACACACACACACACACACACACACACACACACACACACACACACACATGCAGCACCTTCACGTCTTTTCATATACACTTTGAGCTTTTTGAACGCTCGCATTCCTGCAAGGGGGGAGTCGCTTGGGCAGTGTGTCTGATCTCAGTGTGCTGACAAGTGATTACACAGATAGAAGTGCAAGACGCTGCCTTGGAGGCAACACCAGAGGCAGGAAATAACACCCACCACTGACTCGCGGCAACATCAGCAGCGATGGAGGCCGACAAGGGTGTTAAGTTCCATTGAGGGAGGTCAGGGTTATTGTGGACATAGGAGGAAAAAGCCATTATTTGCTTGCTTTGACATGCTGGAACTGTTCTAAAACAGAAAAAGAGACACACAGTCCCAGTTTTGTCATGCTTTATAAGCATCCAGCTCTTTGTTTCGAGAACAAAATCCGTGATAATCTTGTTGCAGTACTTCTTATTATTAAGAATTTGACACGTTGCTGACTTGGCAAAGATACTGTAGGGAAAAAGCTCCCACGCACCAAGGGTGGAGTCTCACTGCTCCAGCTACTTTCTTTCTAATCAATTTTTAAAATAGGGTAATTGCAAGTTGTTTGTGTCAGCAAACAAATATCGCTGCAATAGTTTTCTAATCAGATTGCTTGCAGTCTACCCTGAATAATATTTCAGCTCTGATTATGGCAACATTTCCAGAGGCAACCATTAGCTTCTTGATTATTTTGTGGCATTAAGCGGGTTCAGAGCACATTCCGAAGGTTCACCGAGGCTCCCTTTTTTTTTGAAAGACATCAACCTCATTTTTAACTGAAGGGCAGCCAACCTTCTCCAGAGGCTCCCGGTGTGTGGAGCCAAGTAAAGTGCATGATTACTGTCCTCCTGACGAACGATAAGTTGCAGTGATGAGACTTTATTCACTTTGTGTCAAGGGTAGAAAGTGCTGACAGGAGCGCGGCGAGAACAAGACAAATAGAGACAGACGTACTTAAGTGACAGAGCTCGATGCTGAGGTCGCCAGTCAGCCACAGATAATTATAACTCCTTTTAATTAACGTCAACACATTCTTCAAATGCTTATGCTAGGTGGCCGGGGCGAGCCAGAGTAAGTTGGACCAGAGTTAATGACTTCCAGAGTGGGGCAATGATCAAAACAAAGTCCAAAAGATGATAATTGGTTCTGGAGTAAATGTACTTTTGTAGTTTAATTATGTTGAAGGCACTATTTGTGGAGTGGTTTATGTGATAATGCATCTTTAAAATTACTCTGGATTAAGTTTCATAAAGAATGACGCAGTCCCGGTGAAAGGCGGTTGGTGTTTGTCATGTACTTCCAATTTGGTGTCTTTCTAAAATAGCAGTAACTTGATTATCTTGTTGTTCATTTTTATTGTTGACATGTATTACTGTCACATGGACATGTGAAACTAATAATTCCCAATTGTTGGCAAATTAAACTGTACTGCCCCTGTACACAACATATTACACAAGCATGGGCAGAACAGAATGAAGTTCTGTTTGGGTTTCTGCAGCCACTTTAAAAAGCTTGAAAAAATAGTTCAAATCATTCAATCACAGTAATATGTCATGACATTTCTTCATTTTAAGAGAGTCACTCAGTCTGTTACCCCGCATTTGAAATAAGGGCATCATAAAGTCCACTACAAGTGCACTGTGGTACCCCGATGGCCCAAGGGTTGATGGTCCTGACCATGAACCAGAAGTTCCCAACTTATTGTCTATTCCAAATACCTTTACCACACATCTTTTGGCATCTCTCACTATTGTAGATATCTAATAACAAGTAGTTATCATTCCCTGGGCATCACACACTGCCACTTTGTGAAAGCTACTGATATTTGAGAGATGAGCACTGGTGCCACCTGTGTCTATGCCAACAGATGTAGAGGAGTTTTTCCAATTTAAAGGGTTCTTGTAATGGGGTTTGAGGAATGGAAGTTTGCATAAACATGTGGATGCTTTCCATGGTGGTACACATAGCATACATTATTCAATCCATCAAAGTACACAGCGGTATAGAGGACTGTCTGCACTGCCAGGCACATCTACCAAGAAAACTAATCCTTGCTGTGTACCTACATTTTTGGTTATCCTTTTAATCCAGAATTTAGAGTTGTTTTAATTTGTACATTCTTTCAATAGATAGTGTCCAAACACACACACACACACACACACACACACACACACACACACACACACACACACACACACACACACACACACACACACACACACACACAGTGGGACGGTCTAAATTCTCCAGAAATCCCGTGCTACGTCCACCCACTGTGCTTTCACACCTCAAGAATGATCACATTTAACACGGTGTTGCAGTCCAATCTCCAACCAGCTGCTATGTCCTATAAAAAGTCGAAAGTCGCAGGCAGCCTTTCAGAAACATCCACAGGAGCCCCATGTGTTTCTTTTGGTGTGTGTGTGTTTGATATGAGGGGCAATGCAGCCATCTGTGCAGCAGACTGAGGTTTGCCTATTGTAGTAGGAACAGAACCACGTGCACATCAGCTGTCCGCCCTTCAAAGCCGACATCATGTGGAAACCAGGAATTGGCTGTAAGTCAGAAGACTTTCAGCCAAGAAATGGAGGTTCATGTTTTATGTCATACAATTATATTTCCATTTAGCTTGGGTTTTTTTTTCTAACCTAGGTTTCAATTTCACTTACTTTCTGTTGAAAGTAAGGCACCAGAACTATCCAGTTAAGCTTACATTACGAGTTAAACTTCTAGTTACCTAAAAACAGGACCAACATTGATAACACTAGTGATGACACTTGTGGTGTCTATTGCTATCGGTCAGTGAAACAACACTTAAGGATACCAAATGGAAGTTGTTTTTGGTTAGTTGGGAGTGAGACCGAGCTGTATCATAAAATGGCCACAAAGGAAAATAAATGATGCATCCAGCAGGTAATTAATATTACAGTGCATTGATATTCAATACATCAATCACTAATGTTGACAGAACTGTTATTTTTGGATATCTGTCCACTCGTTTTGGAACACTTTGACCTCCCTGCAGCATAGTTGACCCCAAACTTGTGTCACCATGTACTGGACAAACCGGGTTTTTTTGTAAATCCATGCATAGTGTCTTGGCTTTTCTGTCTTTTTCATCAAGTATACAAACGTTGCTGTGTTGGCAGGAGGACTAAAACTTCAGTACTTTTCTACATAATGGGTTTTTAATAAGACCAGAACAGGGGGAGGAAAAATGGTTGGTTTTGCAATCCCCCCCCCCCCCCCGCCCCCATTTTTCTCCACATACAGCTGTGGGGTATGTGAGACCTTAAACAAGCAAGTAAAATCAGTATCAACAAAATACAGGGGTTAACCTTTAATAATGCAGGGAAATACAAGCGTGTGTTTGAAATGAAAATAAGTAGCCCTGGGTTAACTGGGAAAATAATTACAGGTTAATCACAGGCTTTGCAGCTGACCCCTCGGCAACTAGAGCTGTTTTTCCCCCCCAAATATTACAGAGGAGGAATTTGCAGACAAGCACTTTCAAAATCCCTTGTTGAAAGGACACAGATACACGGTTTTATTGGTGCTTACAAGACGGCTGAAATATTGCGTGTTCTGTTCCCAGCGTCATAATCTGAATAAATGCCTGCACAGAGGCCAGTTACAGCGATGCTAATTTAAAATCAATGCAGCAGTCAATGAGGGTGCGCTCCTCCGACTGCAGTACCTGTGGTGCCGTTATATTATTGTGCAGATAAGTGGTGAGAGCACGTTTCAAATGAAGAGAGGAGTAAACTTCCTGATGCAGCATTTAGCCCCCGCTGCGAGACAGAACATGCTTATCGCTGTGACTGAGGTGGGAAGCAGCTGCTGGGAAAAAAACCAAAAAGGAGGGCTGCCACTCAAGGAATAAAAGATGTTACACAAGCCGGTGAGATTTAAATGAGAGGAGATGTACTGCCGCTGCCCCAGCTTTCAGATTATGCATCGAAAGCATTAACCTGGCTTTTAGCGTGCCACAATGGGGCCCTTAGCCTCTGTCAACCCACACACAGCTGAGTCCCGGTGACATCTACTGCACTGCAGAAACACTCACACACCACATGCACACATGCATACATTCATCCACGCACACAACGCATGCCCAGCCAGACAAGATAATGAATCAGAAACGAGTGATAAAACCTTTTTGAAAGCACTTTATTTAACTTTTATGACACGCATTTGCAATTGCGCCTCAATGATACTACACGGTGTCAAGTAAAAAAGAGTGCTATT
Source organism: Acanthochromis polyacanthus (assembly GCF_021347895.1). Classification (NCBI taxonomy): domain Eukaryota; kingdom Metazoa; phylum Chordata; class Actinopteri; family Pomacentridae; genus Acanthochromis; species Acanthochromis polyacanthus. Next base: position 22,703,142 of record NC_067134.1, on the reverse strand, counting down.
AATATTCATATAAACTCCTTTCTGCAGGGCGACGGATTATTGTCTTCATCTAAATCCTAGTTTAAAGTATGTCAGGCCTCTGAGACACAGCAGAACATACATGAGAGAGAGAGAAAAAAGTTTCCTATTAATTTATTCCAGCATAAAGAAACAAGGAACTTGCCCTCAGGGGGCTTAATTTGTTCTTACATCAAGCTTGGATGGACACAATCAGCAGCAAGACAGCAGCACAGCTGAACTTTTGGAGCAGCACTGACTGTACGACCTATGAAAAGAGACGAGCGAACAATGGATATGTGATAGATCAAACTGGGGAAAGGACCCTTTGCACTTGTCTTTCCACGGAGACTCAGGCTGCACAATGGAAGGTTTTTCTTTATGTAAATTCACCCTTTTAATGGACCAATAGCATCCTGGCACTGCAGGAAAAAAAGCACAAACTGTCCTCTAAAGACTGTCGCTTCGTGGAAAAAGAACCTTTCTTTATGCCTTTGGTCGGATTTACGACATTTCCATCTCACTGGGTAACATTCTAGCTATCTCTGCAGTCACTCGCTTATTTCATTAGCCCATATTGCAGCTTGGCTCCAAGGATAGCAATGTCTGTCACTTCAGACAAGACCAAAATATCTCAGCTGGATGAAACCTGCTCATTTTGATGATGCAATGATCCCAGTGCATTTCACATACTAGTTCTTTTACAAAATACCTCAAGAAATAACCAATTTTGTAGATCTTTACACTGCCCAAAGACTGAATTGTAATGATAAAGTATCAGTAGGTCCAATTAAACATTATATAAAATATATGATTATTTAGTAATAAGAATTTTTAGTTGCATTTCACAACATTTTGTACAGACATTCATGTTCCACAGAGGATGAACCCTGCTACCATTGGTTTTCCTAAGGTACATGTCCACAGGATCCTTCAATTTCTTCCACCAAGCGGGCGATATTCAAATGCTTTATACTATCTGAAGTACACTGTCCAGTCTTAGTGAGTTACCACAACAATTATCTGACCTTCAGTTTTCATCCATGGGTAAACTATAACACATGTAGTGTCCCTTGAACTCTCCATTCTTGTCCATTTTTTTTTCACATTTATTTGACCCCTATATTGGTTAGTTCCAATGAGATCAGAGATCTCCTTCACGAGGGAGACCTGGCCAAGAGGGCAGCAGCATAGTCACATAAAAAAAACAGTAAACAGATAAAATTAACAACATTAAAACTTGTTCACATATAACACTTGCACCACAATGATTATACCAGATTTCACCAGAACTTGACACTCATTCAGAGTAATTGAATTGATTAAAATGCTTAAAGTTGAAGTTTAGATTGTAATTTATTCCAAGCATTAGGTGCAGAAAACCTAAAGGCTTTCTTCCCCAATTCAGATTGTACTTTGGGGACGACAAATTGCAGAGTATCCATAGATCAGAAATTGTGACTTCCATGTTTCCTAGTTAAAAGACAAGACAAATAGGAGGGAACAGTAACCAGAAGTGCTCTGTAAATAAACAGAGTACTTTCTTTGGCTTACAACCATGCTAGCTGGTTTCCACCACCTCCTACAGTTCCAAATGGTAGCATATTTATTAATATGCTAAACTAAGATGGTTTAACATCAGCATGCTATCATTAAAGGTTCTCTTTCAAGATAAACAGAAAGATTATGTATGCAAGACTTAGCCAAATATAATCTGGCCATAAACGTCTTGGTAGTATTGTAAAATACATTGAATGGTCAAAAAGAGTTTTTGTCAACTTGGGTAATGTTAGTTAACGTTAGTGGATCTATGGATGGACTCTGGGCGGTGACAAGAGCAAACCTCTGTGTGGACTCTCATACTAAGCTAAAATGTAACAGGTGGGCAGAAGTTAGGTAAATAATGCACAATAGTTTGTTTCTCAATGATTTAGACCACACTGTTGCTTCTACAACACGAAACAGGAGGTCACTCTCACCTCATGAATGTAAGGAGAGCCAACAGTTTCAAAGGGAGGGACTTATATGCACACAGAAGGGGGTGTGGCTTCACTCATTACTATGAATACCATAACTCCAACATATCTTTACACAGAAGTTAATTATTTTCTGCTACATTAATGTTCAAAATATTGAATCTGCGCCTTTAATAGTGTGACCATATTAGCATCTTTACAGGGGCACAGTTTCAAAGAGCTGCTAGCATCTCTATAGACTCTTTCTCTTCCCCTGCTATGTGACATAATGAGATATTTTAGACTATTTTGTGGCTGCTTCTTATAATTAAAATGTCTTGCAGTCTTCACAGGTCCATATTTTCTTACTCGATCAATATTGCACATATTGGCCTGTGTATGAGGCGTAACCAACTTGATTAAGCTGAATTTACTCCAGACCACACCCTTGGCTTTGATCCCAGATTGGCTTTTATGATGCAGTTATACGTGCACAATGAGCGGTAAAACGAAAGGCTAAATTTAAGACCATATTAATGTAGCAAACTCCCTGCACACTGGTCTCATTTTCACTTTTCCCTTCCAAGTTGGTTCATATTTTATTATATTGCATAACTTTTGCTTGACGGTCACCTGGCAACCATTATTACCCATTCACTGTCTGTGACATTGACATGCGATACATTTTTCAAATCGCTCTCAGCACCTATGCAGTGACATATAAGCACATGCTGCCCCAATTACAGCTCCGTGCACAGCAATTATGCTGCAAGGCAAACCAGAGAGAGACGCAGCTAATGGCTAATTTACCTCCCGTTTAAAATATTTGATAAATGCATTCGCTGCACCCCGTGTCACACATGAGATTAACCGAGCTGTTTAGCTTAAATTGCCTTATCGATTACCGCCCTTATTAAAGCCCCCTCAACCGACTTCATTACCATACTGAAATGTATGTAGCGCCGCTGAGGACCGCTCATCTAAGGAGTGATTATCTGTCACAGTAACAATCCCAATCAAAATGGGATTTGCATGTGCAGCAGGGGAGCCGGTGCAGTGATGCGCAGCTGCACTCGTTTCAATTAGGGGGAACCTATTGTTACTCGTACTCCACCATGCAAACCGCTGATTTTCCTGCCAACACAGTTTTATGAAAGTTCTAATTGATGGTGACATCACTTTTAATGATTTAAATGGCAACATGTTCATCAGGGGGCCTTTGACTGTGATTTCACAAGGAGCCCAGTTGTTGTTTAACTTTTCACTTCAAAGTTTGTAACTGTAGAGAGGGGGAAGTAACAGATTTTCCCTCTTGAAAAAACATGGCCTTGCTTAATTTAATTCTCGAGCAGTTGTGCCGATTCAGCCTTTCTTGGTGTAGAATATCAGATGGGTAATGGTGTCTAATTTTAGCTCATCGTTGGATAGCATTTGACATTTTTAATTTTTTTTTGTTGTTGTTGAACTGATGACTCTTCTTATGCACCACTGTCTTGTAACTGGTGAACACAGTGGTTAGGAATAAAGAAAATAGTTGTTCTAATTTTAGTCATTTGCATTTTTGAAGTTATTTTCACATTTCTTTTGAAAGAGAGCAGTAAATGACCAATTAGCAACCTAATTACTCATGTGTTGGGTTGCTTGGGTTGCATCAGTCTTGTTTCCATAGAAACGTCAAGTGAAACTTTTAAAGTGTTGCAAAAAATCAGAGAAGGAAAATGATAATTTGGCTTGTTTCCAATAACTAGTTGGAGCGAATAAACTTGACTGAGTAGTGTCATCAAAAGGTGACGTTACAAGAGAAGTCTAAAAGAAAATACGTTGTTCTGCAACTGCCAAAAACCTTGAAGAAGAAGAAACAACACAACTTTGGTTTTCTGCATCAGAAAAGACGTTAGAAGTCTTCAGGAAGTAGTTTTCAATTGGGAAAGTTCCAATTGTTCTTTCTTGTCCGGTGGTATTGGCCGGTTTTTATGCTGTCAGAAGATGAAGAAAAGCGATTAAATGTTTGATATGTCAGAATTTATTTGGAAAAAAAAGCTTTAATTCCCAAAAACTACCTCAAAGGAAGAGAAAAGCTCATTTTGGGGGGAAATTGATTGCTTTTTGCCATTTCCAGACTTTCTAATGCAACAACTGATAATGCAGATTGTAAAAAATCATGGAAACACAACTATAGTCTTTTTTTTAGCTAACTTAATTCTCAAGAAAATCCTTTTTTGTGCAACATCTAACCCTGAACTGCCATTTTTCCATTTTGTACTTGTCGTATCTAGTTGGATAAGAAAGCGGGGAGCCTCGATGTGGAGCAAATCAGACACTCGAGGGACATTAGCAATTCCTCAAAACTCAACTAAGTGCTCCAAAAGTTTCGAATAATCAATTCTTTTCAATCAGAGAGTAGTTTTCTAAAGCTCTGGCTTCTCAAGGTATGGTTTCATACTGATCAAAGATCTGGAAGCCTCCCCTGAAACGTTAACACCACTTTAACCTTGGCCTGTGTGGGGAAGCTGTCAGCATGGGTAGAAAACGCTGCCGTTTCGCTCCCACTTTCCTGCCGAACATCGCCACCAGACACAGAGAGCTCATTTGGAGCTGTGGTTTAATGCCTGCGCCTTGATGTGGGGGGGGAGAACTGTCAGCCAACTGTCTTTGCTTTTTCACTGTTTTATATGGGACACTCCTCGGTTCGATTCTCAGCCCGCCAATGTATACGGTGCATACGCTGTGATGTTCTTAAACGCTACAACATGCGTAATGCGACTGATCAAAGGCAGCGAGGAAGGTGAATAATGAAAAAAGGCAAGGGAAAACTGCTTACAGGACAGGTATGACTTGTCTAAATGCCAATTCATTTAGGAGCGAGGCAGTACAGCCACAGTTAATTCTCATTTAGAGGATAATTCAAGAGGGTTTTTTTCTCCAAGAGTATGAAGTCACACTTGAATCCTTCCCCTCCACATTTGGCCAATACATAGTTGGAGTTTTTGTTTTTTTTAAATTTCTTTCTGCAAAATAGGCACAAATACAAACTACAGTACGTTCAGATAGTCAAAAGGATTATGGGACAATGTAAATTGAACACACTGTCAAACATGAATAGGTTAGCGAAAGGACGGGTTTAGGCAGGGAGAACAACCTCAGTTTAAATTGGGGTCATGCTTTTGGTAGCTGAAGAAGTCTCACTAAAATGTGATGATACCAGTGTTTTGTTTTGTTTTTTTTTGCTCATTGCTAATACAACACATGAAAAGTCTGGACCTGCTGTTGTGTTTGCAAAAGCCACAAATGCTGTAGGCCACAGGATCCTATTGGTTTTTCAAGGTCTATGAGAAAACAGCCTCCAGAGACACACCTCCACTTGAACAAAAGTTCCTGTAAATTACAGTGAAATACCTTCAGCTGTGGTCTCCAGTGTTTGATGTGGTCTTTACAGTTTCGCAATTGTATTTGTTTAAACAGTTGGTTTCTGTACAATCGATTCCAGGATTCTGCAGGAGAAGTTTATTTAAGGAGATGTTAAGTGTTACACCCTGTAATTAGTCTCATTTTGTGTAATTTTGGGTCTCGTTTGTCATTTTGTGTCTCATTTTTGTTGTTGTGTTTCCTGTTTGGGTCATTTGGTGTCTCATTTGTGACATTTTGTGTGTCATTTTGAGTCATTTTTTGTCTCACTTTTGTAGTTTTGTGTCTCATTTTTGTGTCATTTTGTGTTTTTGTATTCCATTTGTGTTTTGTGTGCTTTTGTGTCTTGTTTTTGTAGTTTTGAGTCTTGTTGGAGTTCTTTTTAGTCTTGTCTGTGTCATTTTGAGTCTTGTTTTTTGTAATTTTGTGTTCCATTGGTGGTGTTGTGTGTCGTTTATTGTTTTGTTTTTGCTGTTTTGTATCTTCATTTTGTTGTTTTGTGTCTTCTTAGTGTTTTGTGTCTCATTTGTGTTGTTTCGGTTCTTGAATGTGTCATTTTGTGTCTTGTTTGTGTTGTTTCAGTTTTCATATTGGTTACTTTGTGCAACTTTGGGTCTCGTCTTTGTTGTTTTGTTTCTCTTTTGGGTGTCTCGTTCGGGACATTTTACGTCTCACTTTTGCAATTTTGTGTCTCATTTTTGTTTTTGTGTCATTTTGTGTTCCATTTGTGTCTCGTTTTTGTAATTTACTGTCTTATTTTTGTTGTTTTGTGTCTTCTTTGTGTCCTGTTGTGTCTCATATTGATTGTTTTGTGCAATTTTGTGTCTCGTTTTTGTAGTTTTGCTTTATTTTGAGTCTCGTTTGTGTTGTTTTTAGTCTCATTTATGTCATTTTGTGCCTCGTTTTTGTTGTTTCGTTTCTTTTTGGTGTCATATTTGATGGTGTGATGTGTCAAATATCTTCTTCTAGACTATGAAAGGGGCTGAAAAACTTACTACATGATGCTATTTTGGCTTTTTCTGACACTACCTACAGCAATTCATCCAAGCAACATGGGAAACTCCAGACATTATACAACCACCTTTCAAGCATGCAGGAGGTTGCTTTTCATCTTTAACTGCATATGGATGTGCTTTGTGGTGTCTTCACACTGAGTTCCAGAACATTCAGGACCAGCTTGTCAAGTGTTTGGAACAACAGAATTACTGAATATTAAGGCAGCAGTGTTCTTGAAAGCTTTTTATTAATTAATTTTAAGGCTTGTAAGCCACTAGCAAAACAAAAAAAAAGTCCAAAACGTTGCAGGATGACTTGATATATTAACCAAGCAATGTGGAGACAAATGTATAGGCCATGCACATCCTCGCTCTCCAGTAGAATGTCTTCATGTCCCTTATTAAGTTTTCATGCCAGAAAAACGCTTCTGCGCCCTTTTTTTGTGCATGAAGTATGTTTGAACATCGTTTTAAGAACATCATGTTCATTTCACAAAATTTTTCAGGCAACTCAGGCACCATCACAGATGTTTTTTGCAGGGCAGGATGAGCATGTTTCATTCATTTCCTGTGTTCACATCTTCTATGCAGTTCAGGGATTCCAACTGCAGCCTTTGAGGCCATGACTTTGCATTCTCGGCTCTTGCAGCAACCACGGCGTTTTTTTTTTTTCTTTTTTGTGAAAGATTTATACAAAATGTACATGAAATCTGCTTGCCTGTGCTGCAGGATTTTGGAGATCATCTGTGTAATGCCTTTGCAGTTTTTCTATTATTTACATTTCCAAGGCGGTGCTCATGTATGGCGTTATAGGATAAACTGAGTCACCTTGAAGCATTGCCAGAGGCTCGAAGCCTGCGGGGGCTCTCGTTAGGAGCTGTACTCAGGGATCCACATCACCTGTCTTCCCTGACAAAAGCAGCCACTCCTGCTGACTCCCGTCTTCCTTCCTCCTCACTCTGCGATGAGACATCCCTGCAAGGAGGCAGGATGAGGAGGTAAATTTTCCATTGCGTCCCTTCTCTTCTTTTCCCGAGAAGAAACACAATATGGAGAAGTTATGCTTTCACATGCATTTCTGGGATACAGACATCCATTAGAAAGTCAGAACTATACTTCCTACTGTTTCCAAAAAAAGTTTTTTTGTCTAACAGCAGAAAAATTCAAACAGACAGACAAAAAAAATGACATTACTGCCTTTATAATAATGCAGTCTGAGCCGGAGCAGTAATTTTTTATCATAAAAGTCTGTATGGAGAAATTCAGCATAGAGAGAGAGAAAAAAAAGCGACAGCCAAAGGCACATCTGTCATTTTCCCTTCTAATGGATGGAGGTGAAATCATTTTCTCACATGTATTTAAAGAGGAACTTAACACCAGGCTGGGAAGCAATGTTTCACTGTCTATCTGGCTGGAAGTTTAAAGTGAGAGAAGGAAGGGCGGTGACAGAGGTTAATGACGCTAAAGTGTTCGATGAAATGCTGTATAGGACCTCTGTTAACACACTTTCCAAGCACTTTCCACCCATCCTATGTCTCATGTTGTTTGGAGTCTTTCACAGACCATTGATTTAACCCTGAAAGTGTATCAAATTTACATATTTAGAAGTTGTTTTTCCCCAGAATAATCCTTTCCTGCTTCAATATAACTTAGATGTAGCTCTGGACTGTCTGCTAAAATCCACCACCAGTTCCTTGGTTTTCACCGCATTGATCTGGAGGCTGTTCAGCAGGCACCAGTCAACAAAGTCCTGGTTAAGTTCTCTGCCATCGTCGGCCTCATCACGGACAGAGATGAGGAGGTGTACAGAGTCGTCAGAGAACTTCTGAAGATGATAGTTTGTGGTGTGATGGGAGAAATCTGCAGTGTAGAGGGTGAAAAGAAAGGGGGCAAGGACAGTTCCCTGTGGGGCCCCCGTACTGCAGACCACAGTGTCGGACACACAGTCCCCTGCCCTCACAAACTGTGGCCGGTTGGTGAGGTAATCCAGCAGCCACACTGTGAGGTGGGAGTCCACTCCTGTCTGCTTCAGCTTGTCCCCCAGAAGCGCAGGCTTGATGGTGCTGAAGGCACTGGAGAACTCATAAAACATGATTCTCACAGTGCTCTTCATCTTCTCCAGGTGAGAGAGGCATCTGTGCAGGAGGTAGGTTACTGCATCATCAACCCCGATGCCGGGCTGGTAGGCAAACTGCAGCGGGTCCAACGATGAGCTCACCGGGGGTCGCAGATAACAAAGGACCAACCTGTCCAGGGTCTTCATCAGGTGGGATGTTAGTGCCACCGGCCTGAAGTGGTTGAGGTCCTTGGGGTGTGATATCTTCGGCACCAGTACCACGCAGGATGTCTTCCACAGCTGTGGTACTCTCCCCAGCTTCAGGCTCAAGTTGAAGATATGTTCCACAATCTTGCTCAGCTGATCTGCGCAGGACTTGAGGAGCCTGGAGCTGATGCCTTCAGGGCCCATAGCCTTCCTGAGCTTCAGTCTGCTCAGTTCTCTCTTCACCTGGGATGTTGATAGGGACAAGTTGGGGCAGGGGGGCTGTGTGCTGGTTGTGAGTGTGGGGCCCTGTGGAGAAGGGAAGGTGTGATGGTAGGAGAACTGTGGTGGAGTTGTAAGGAGGGGGATGCAGCAGGGGTGGTCATTTCAAGGTTGAAATGCTCCATCATTGCACTGATGGCTTATTTTTGCTCCTGATATCCATTCTATATAAAGTATATTAAAAAAACACCATAAGGACATGTTAGCAAGATAAAAGTTCTTTAAAGTACAGTTCAGATGATGAACTGCAATCCAAAAAGTCCTAAAAGTAACATACTGTTTCAATTCTGATAGGACACTGCTAAATTGTAGAAACATGATGTTCACTTTAACAATCATATCACACTAAGAAGCAATCTACCAGGAAATTGGATTTAGATGTATTTGACAGTGTCTTCCCATGACTTGCCAGATGACATGCAAAAGGTCAGCTACATTCTTTCGGCCAGATGGTGCAGCACTGTGTTGCTGTGTGGACAAACTCTTCGAAAACAATGTTAGGCCATAACCATAGACTGTACAAAAAGATGGATGTAGTGACTGTGACATCACCCACTGGTTCCAAACCTCAAGTTTGGATCTTATTAGGACTTAAGGGACTCTATGACACAACAATCCAGTAGAAACCAATCAATCATGACCATAAACCCATGAAAAAAATGTCTGACAAGGTAACAAATCAAGTGAGAATTAGGGTCATTTTCTCAAAGACTTCTATACAAAGTGACTCCTTTTGCAAACAGAGGAATCGCCCCCTGTTGGCTGTAAATAATGCATTTTTGAGTCACTTCCACTCTGAACTCATAACTAAAACAGACTGTTATGTTGAATTTTGCTGCGCTATGATGCCAACACTGATGTCTTTTTGCCACCCACAACTCGTACACACCAGATGGAAGTAGTCGAAACTGGTAAATGGTTTGTGCTGATCCAAAAAAACTGCTTTTTTTACTGAAGCACCGATGGCACCATTGCTGGAAAATCCGACATTAGTGGGTACTGACATGAAGCCATGTGTTGGGGGTCAGATTAGGTCAATTTAACATGGGTCCGGATATCATAACCTGCTTGTGTGCTGCCCTTCAGTTTCAACAGAGGGGTAAGAACTGTGAAAAGCTATGAGGACAGACTGCACTGGAAACAGCAAGTACCTGCGCTCTGTAACTAGCCACACAGCGTTACAGCATCAGAGCTTTTCACATTTCCTTGGGAGATATTGCAGTATGTTAAACCCTCTAGCAATCTGTCAGCGGCAGAACTCCAGAGTCCTAGCTTTCTCAAAGACAAATGGGAGGACATGCAACTTCTCAGTGCTGCTGTCCAGACTTCACTGTGTGCTTACACAAGTTGTCTGCCAGCTGTTTAAAAATATGTCAGTATTTAGTGTTGGAGCCTTGTTTTTTGTCAATATACTGAACAGATAGTTGAAAGCAAAGGTTCAGCTATTGGAATTTACAGCTTCAGGACTGTGGGCTCAGTGTAAAACCACTGAAACTTTTGTTTTTCAGTTTGAGGTATCTTCAACTTTAGCACTATTTCCAATAAATGCATTTTTTTTTCTTAAAGGGAACTTACAAATAGATTTTTCAAGGTTAAATTGGGGGAACAGTCACAATAGTAGGACCATACATGCATCTGGCCTTTCTTACGATGTCATTTGTTGCTACTTGGAAGAAAGTTTTGTCATAATCTTAACAAAACCACTTCTAGTCACTGCATCGCATGTTCCTTTCAGCCTGGAGGTTATCTAGAATCCCGTGGGGTTGGTTCCTTAAGATTCCCTAACCAATTAAGCCCAACCCCTGCAACATTTGGCCATTCAAGCTACCAGGGTCATTGCATCTAATTAGACGTTCTCAGAGGGTCATTTGCGACACATTATCCGAGAAACGTAGCAGAAACTAAAGTGGGATTCATCTTTATTTGCCACTTACACGCTAATTTCACCATGTCCGATCACATCACCATGATCATATTTTTAAAATTAGCCTATTTCCCTAATAACTCCATATCTCGGATTAAATGTGGTGTCCAATTATGCTTTCATTTGTCGGATAGAATCTAACTGCAGTGGATTTTGGATCTGATATGGCATTGTATTAGATTTCTGACTAAAATGGTGTCTAACAGTGTGTCAAGATCTCCTATTTGGTTTCTAATTATAGCATAATTCGGTGTAATGATGTCAGAGTATAATACATTTTTGTACTCATATTCCATTATATGTGGTTTCTGTGCGTATTGTGTCCAATTAGGGTAGAATTTGTTTGTTTATTCTCTCATAAAAAATTTCCAGTTTTTCCTTAATTTGGTACAAAGTACAGCTTGTTCATGCAGCATATAATAAAATGTTCTTGAATAAAATGTGATCTATGTTCCATTTAATGCACAGCCTCTCTAGTGCTGCATGTGTACACTGATAAAACATGACACATAATATGATTTTAAAGATCACATCCATGTTCTGTTCTGTGTAATTAACCACAATGGCCAAACTCATTCATTTTACAGGATGTTGCATTTGCAGATATGCGGCTCCATGTAGGTGTACTTCACTAGTTTCACTGATGCTTGTCTGATCAATAACAGGGCATATTTCTAAAGTGTGTACTGGAGAGTGTAGTGTGCTTTATGGCCTTGACTAACAGCTGACTTGTCTCTGTTGCAAGAACATTAGCTTCTGAAAATTTAAACATGAATACCTCGATGAGATCTGTGATATTACACATCCCTGCTTCTTTAAGAGTCTGCTTTTTATGTGACTCATGCACGTTTCAAGTAAAATAAATGCTGCTCAGCTGCCTGTGACCTGTGAACCTTTGAAAAGGATGCGAATTGAAAAGAAACCTCCAAGTATTCTCTTGTCTGATGATACAATTTGCTCAATCTGGCTGATTTTCCAAAGAATCCGCGCTTCACTTCAGGGAACTCCTAATGAAATTATGTTTTTTTTAACCTTTCCCCAAACCAAGTGTACGAATTCATGTTCTCAGAAAAGGAGGAAGGAGAAAAGCATGTCATTAAAATGGGGAAAAATGTTAGCAATGCATGAGAAAGTTGCAAGAAGTGCTTTCAGTTGTCGTGTATTTAATCCATAAGTTTTAGTTTAGAAAAATCTTCCCAGATATACTTTTTTTTAAGCAATCCAACTACTCCTGCTCATTCTAGTGGAACTAATAAGAACCAATGAGGGCTCGCTCTACTTCACAATAGTCTGTACAGCTCCTCAAAAGAACTCTTGCTCTTTCTATACACGCCAACGGATATTTCATCTGCAATGTGAGTGCTATGAGTATTGGGAATTCCTATTAGTAAGTTCAGTTTCAGTTCCTTCGACTCATTTTAACACTGGACCTCCAGCAGAGTGGTCTTCCTCCCCACCACCTAGTTAATTGCTGTTAATAGCATTCACCTCCTCCCATATGTGGCTCATTATAAAGTTAGAGTGAAGACAATCTGGGTCCCTATAGGCGTTGGGAACCGCCGCGACAGACTAAGCTTCTGGCAGCCATATTGGAGTTCTTGGTCCTTTGAGCAAGAACAGCTGTGAGTGACAAATTATTCTGATTTAGAGTGGAGATGGGCCAAATAGCAGCGTTTCGGCAACAGTAATCTATCAACATGATCAGATGATGCACCAAAGTAGCCCCGTTACCCATTTCATTCCTTTGTTTAGATTTGCACGACATCTTTTGGTTTCTTGCTCAAATCTCCACACCATTCACAATTTTGGTTCTATAAACAACCCCAGTAACCTTTGGCTCACTAAATATTTGTGGTTAGCCCCCCCCCCCAACCAATACAATCCTTTTCAATGTGTGCGACACCATAAACAAAAGCATCAGCGTGAGAAAAGTTCTAATCTAAAGCAGAGATTTTTTTTCACGCTTTGCTCCCCCAGTGACCCCATTTAAGAATGAACCCAAAGCCGTATTTAACTTCGCTCGCGACGTTTGTAGTTCGTCGGAGAATAGATTTAAGAGGCATCTTAATCACTGTGCGCAAAGCCTCTGGGACACAAAGTAGATAACAGCAACACGCTGGGACATTTGGAAGTTTTTCAGTTAAATGTAACAATATGAATCATCCATTTAACTGCCTTTTATTTCCTTTTTTTGTCCATTACCGGTACAAGGAGCGCCTTTCTTTCAGCTTTCTCCCCCCACTTGCGTCTTTAAAGGTGTCTTCTGGGTTCCTGGCTGGCTTATCTCACAAGCTGCTGAATCATACTTCAGCTGCCAAAATAGAGGACACACCTCACTAACTTACAGATATGATTCATGAAAGCAGGCGAAGTGCATTTTTCTGGCTCGCTCGCCGTCCACTCGAGCCCTCTGAGGACAAGGTAAGCCCGGCTGAATGACGATCGCCTTCCATCCATAATGTGTTTTTCTACAGTTTGCTCGGACGCTGGTGCTTCCTGGCGAGATGACAGCGGTGGTGGCATCCGTGGGGTTTGTGCGGTCATTGGCGAGTTTGATGAACATGAAAACCATATCAAACAAATGCCACAGCTGTCTAAACTGCCAGATCTGCACCCAATTGAACACTCCGGGGGAAGGGATTTGCCTGTTTTTGTCAGTAGCACCCTGCCTCTTGTGTGTAAAATTACTTACAGCCTCACATGGGAGCTGCTCATTACAGCCGGAGTCTTGTTTAATCGGAGCAGCTGGGGACCAAATGCCTTGCTTAATGGCACTTTGAGAGGAAGCTGAAAATGCTCATTAGCTTTAGAAACATGAGGATTTTCTTCTTTTTTTTTTTCAAAAACCAGCTGTTTGGCTCAAAAGGCCACCCCCTTGGTTGAATCTCTACATTCTGCACCCCCCATGATGCAACTAAATCACCTATTTTAGTTCAACACAGCCCTTTTTTCGAATTCCCTCCACCCTCCCTCCCTCTCCAGGCTTCACATTACAAACTTGTATCCAAAGTCAAGATAACCCTGAAGGCAGCACCAGACAGACTGGGTTGTAAAAGCAGCCGGTAGAGAAGCAAATTGCAGCAAAAAACAGCACTGAACCTGCAAAATAGCTGTGAAAGAAGTGTATCTCACCCCCAACAGGTTGCACCTGTTGATTATTCTCCTGATTAGTATGTGGCTCAGAATAAAGCAGTATTCACAGAGCACCTGTAATGTCTTATACAGCTAAAAGGGCAGCAAATTTGGGTCACACCGTACCTTCAGTCTTCAGGAGTCTCCCTCTAGATCCACAGAATACATTATACAACCTATCAGGGAGCTGAGCTAAATGTGCAAAATCAACCTTTACTTAAACACCCACTTTACCAGTACAATGTGAAGATATCTTTGGAAATTTAGGCTGCAGATAAAGTGAAGAATGTTGATTATCTTGTTCCAGTGGCACCTGTTAGAGTGGATACTGAGCAGCGAGTGAACAGTGAGTACTTGAAGTTAATGTATCGGAAGCAGAAAAAAATGGCCAGCGTGAGGATCTGAGTGACTCTGATAAGGAACAAATTGGGATGGTTTCGTGTGCGGTGTTCCCAGCAAGCTGCAAAAATAAAAAATAAAAAATGGTCCAAGGAAGGACAACGGGTGAATCGGTGACAGGGTTGTGGCCACCCGAAGCTCGGGGAGTGAAGGTTGGAACATGTGGTCTGATCCCATAAGAACTGTAACAAAGAGAGAAGCAGAAAAAAAATCCTTAATGATCAAAATAATAGTTTCAGAACATGTAGTTGCAGACTGGTCAGAGTGCCCATGCTGTTCTCTGTCCACCTTCAAAAGGGAACACAATGGGGCCTGTAAATGTCAGAACTGGGCCAACAATCTCATACCTGTAGAGATTCATAATGAAAACCCATATATATATATATATATATATATATATATATATATGATCCACACGTGAAATTTGGACATAATATATGGATAGTATATATGAAGCATAGTATATATGAAGCATTTTTTATACTTTAGTGCTTCTTTTGTGTTTACATTGTCTTGTCTTATCTTATGATTTTAATTTCCTCATCCACTGCATTTTTATTGTGAGCAGTTGACTCTTTATGGTGCATTTTGCATCTTAGTATCTTTCTCTGTTATATTTTGTATTTTTCTAATGCAGTGATGGTCATTTTACTCTTTCTGTTTGCTACAGTAACAACAGAATTACCTCTTGGGGATCAATAAAGTATTTCTATTCATTGCTTAGCTTAGTTTAGCTTTTAAACAAAAGAAGAAGGTCTGGTCAAATGTACCATACATTTTTTTGCATCATGCAGACAGGTAGGTGTGATTACCTGAGAGAGACATGGCAACAGGATGTCCTCGGGGAAGAAGACAAAGTTTTGCTGGAAACCATGAATCCTGGCATTTATGCAGATGCATTGTGACACCTGTCTAAACATCTTTGCAGATGACATACACTCCTTCATGGCTGAGGTCAGGAGGATAATGCTCAGGAATGTCATGTTTGGGAATACATCCAAATTCTCCAGACCTTCATCTAATTGAGCTCTCTGGAATGTAGACGGAAAAATGAGTCAGATCCAAGGTGGCGCTACTTCACAGCATCCAAGGTTCAAACATCTCAGTGCCTGACACCACAGGACATGACATGTCAGACCTTCACAATACCATGCAAGCAGTTTTTAATGCTGTGACTAATCGCTGCACATTGAAGGCGACGGGGTTGTTACCTGAAACCACTGGTGCTGTTCAGCTCAGACTTCAGTTAATGAGGAGCTGGAAACCATCGCACCCTGATGCCAGAACTGCTAAAAGACCCTAAAAGTTTTGTGAAATCGTGATCAATTAAGAAAAAGGGGGGCTTGATAGGTGAGAAGAGTGGCTCTGCCCTTTTCTCAGGCAGACAATGTAGATTAAAGGTGAGGTGAGGTGAGCCGGGGATTTGTTACTGCACTGGGGGACACTTAATCATGGCGTTCATAATAGGAACCTCATTTAGTTGCCCCAGGCAATTTCTGGGCTCTGTTGCCTTAGAACAATAATGCGTGAGCAAGGAGCTCCCTTTGAAGGTGACATTTGGGGAAAAAGGTTGCCGCAATGCCACCGCAGACTTTGATAAATTATTTTTCATCAGCAAGGAGCACGCTCTGCACCTGTGCATGGGTCTAATGAAAGAAGAGAGGGCACTGTTGTTAGCCAAACTCCGTCAGCGTGTCCGTGCATGTGCGTGTGTGTGTGCAGGCGTTCAAGCGAGACAGTGTGTGTGTGTGTGTGTGTGTGTATGTGTGTGTGTGTGTTCGGGCGTTGTGTAACCCAAGGGAGTCTGTGTTTGTCCTTTCGGCTTCCTACAAATGAGAAGAAGTTATTGAGTCAGCATGGGAAACAAAGGCAAAACATGAAATATGAGAGGGGAAAATAAACAACAAAGAAGATAGCCTTTAATCATACCCTTCCTTTATTTTTAACAAATCCAATTATCCACACATCTGAGATTAAAAAAGAAAAAAAAAACGGTGAGAAAATCTTCCAGAAGCTTTGCTGCAGCACAGCATCCGAGCACACAGTGTGTCGGAATATGTATAATACATTGTAATGTTCCTCCGACGACAAAAGCTGCTTCTTCAGTTCTGAAATGTAAGAAAGAGCCAACAAGGCAATCACTGTCTCTTGAAAGCTGTCAGCGCTTAAGGCATCTACCCATCAACTGAACTCCTGCTGCGTTCCTTGCTGCAGGCGTTTATTTTCTCACAGCAGTTTTTTTTTTCTTCTTCTTCTTCTTTTACTCACACAGTCCCTCTTGGAAATTATGCTTGTGTGTCGGCGCGTACCTCATTGAGGCATTAAATGACAAGCTGGCAGCCTCAGAACAGATTTGATCGTGCGCTGGAGGGACAGCGTTGAGTGCTTCAGAATGTGCTGATGCTCGGCTCGCGCCATAAAGGTGCAGCGAAAAAAAAAAAGTCAAGGGGATGAAGGGGGGCTGGTGTGATCACCGCCTCAGGGTAGCAGCTTCCTTGGGAGGATCACATGCAAAGCCTCCCCATAAGGTACATTATCCTCACCAGCTGCCACATGAATGCTGAGTGTGGGATGAATTTTATATTGACAGTGCAGATTGAAAATGTATTCTATTTCACATTTATGGTTTGGTTCAACTCGTGTTTTTAATCAGCTGAAGGTAATGAATAATGCCAGGTTAGGCTTGTTTATTTAACCCTTTGAAATCCATGTATTTTACTATGGGATGCTTATTTTTTAGTGCAATATAAAGAGAGAAGTCAGATATGGCACAGTAATAATTACATGTATTTCATTGCAAAGGAAAATGAAGAAGCCTTGTGTTCCCAAGTGTTACAAATACTGGACAAAAGTTTGGGGGCCACATGCTTTAATTAGTTTTTAATTTGTCGCCTGCAGTTTAGACAGTTCAACAAAAAAATAAATCCTTGATTTTTTGTAATGAAACTGTCAGCCACAGCTGAGTCACTGATGCCTGAACAGCTGTGTTTAAGAGCACCTTCTTTTTTTGTTTTTTATAGAATCAAGTTTGATCAAACTGTTTGTTTTTGGCAGATTTTCAAATGAAATAAAATAATCTTGATTTCAAATAATTTTAGGCTTCAATTTGGTTAATTTTGCTGAAGGGAAAGTTGACCCAACAGTCCAGTGACTGTTTTCTGTTTTTAAAATTTCTGATTCTGGTAAATAATTTTGGTGATTTTTTTTTTTCTTTTTATTTTATTTTTCCAAGCGTCAACTAGAGGGCTCAAGAACCCCAAAATATGCAGAATAACTCTACAGTTTTTTTCAGTTGTTATTGTAACACCTACTGCTGCTATGTGACCATTTAGTTAATGTAAAGCTAATATTCAGTCTCCTTATTGCTGTTTTGGTCTCCACCAATTCCTGAGAAGAATCACTGACTAATTTTGTCTGTTGGCCTTTGTTTGAGCTTTTTTAAAAAAAATCTTTTTCTGCTTGACCAACGGTGTACATTCGTGCTGTTTGTACTCTATTTTGTCACAATGATCCACCTTTATACGTTACATGTCATAATCTTATATGTTATTCTCAGAAGATCATATTGAGCATTCAAGGAACCTATTCTGCTTCGCTGCAAGACAGTCAAAAAATGTTTTGTTTTTTTTTGGGGGGGGGTGGTTGTTTTATTGATTTAGATAAAGTTTTAAACGTTATTTCAATGGGTTGTGTTCTAATAATGTTGGTGATTGTAGCAGCTTAATATCCAGCGCTTTCCCTTCTGTGGTGATTCTTTGCAGCCTCTGTGTGGGGAGATGGATTGATCACAGCTGGTTGAAGAGCTGCTCCACCTGTTGCCATCTTGCAGATTGGCCTGGCACTCCAGTCCCGCCTCCTGTCCTTTCTGATTGGTCCACCACTCAATTCCATCCAGCAGCAAACACCACACCCGGGGTATAAACCTGCAGCCAAAACTCTCAGTCGAGATTGGTTTGACTTGAACAGCTCGTTTTGGTGCCTCTAGTTGTCTTTGTGTTTGGTATAGATGTGTAACTTCTGTTACCAGTTGTGTTGCTATGTGAGAACTTTCTTGTGTTGTAGTTATTTCTGAATACCTTGCACCAATTTCTTAATTACCCTTAATTGGTTGTGGGTGTTGCTACCATGTCTTTAAGTTTGGCTGAAGAGTTCAGTTTCATTTCTTCTAATTTATTTTTTCTTTTTTCTTTAACAAGCTCTTAACTCTGCTAATATTAATGCTAATTCTCCCAACTCAATGCAGTTTTAATGGAATTGAAAGCTGCCTTCACTCAGAAAGACGAATCCAAACTGTTATGTTGTTTCTTCATTCCAAACATTATTTAATTTAGAGAGCAGTTTTGATCAATGACATGCTCTAAAGTTAACATGTTGCGTATGTTAGCATTTATTAGCTCGTTCATAAAGACAGATTTAAATTAGCATGAATATGAAGTCGTTTATGGATCCACTTGATGAAGAGAAGTCTGTTTAGTTTACACCACGTTCAGTGATTTCTTTATTAGAGCTTCTCGGCACAGACAGCTGGAAATGCTAATGAGAGCAGTGAGACTGAACCGAAAATGTAAAGCGATGGGCCGTAAAACCACAGCGATGAATGAAAATACGCTAAAGCACTGCAAAGTTTGATGCTGCAGTCATTTCATCCACTCCTCGTGTGGAAGTATCGATGATAGCTGCTCTAATTCAGTCACATTCTCCCTTCTGGCTGGACATCATAATTATACCACTTCAACATGAGCAGCCACACACTGCCTGTACACATATATTCTACTTTTAATAATATAATTAGATGGTCATCATGCCGGACGTCCCTGACAAATTACATTGTCTCATCAGTAATAGTAGCGAGATTCCACAGACCCCACACCGCATGAACTCCTTGGCGATAAATTGCTGATGTTTCCCTTCAGAATGTCTCCGGCATGTATTGATGGTACAAAAAAAAAATGTCTGTGGAAAGCGTTAGAACTGCACATTCACTGCAACGGCCACATTAGTCTTCTGGTCCCCTAGCAACTGAGCACTCTGGGAGGGATTCGTGAGCACATGCTGGGAAGCTGAGTTCACATCAGTTTCTGGGATGTTGATTCCTTTTGTCCAATCTTCTTACAAGTCCTATACATAACATATTCACGGGTTATTTCTTTAAAATATGCATAGGCCGGGTGCTTAAAACAACCAGAGGGGTATTAATTATTGACAATGGCCCCCGTTGTTCCGTCCGGTGTCTCCCGAACAGTTGGCAGCATCGTCTTGCTATAATAGGCTTGTCATCCTGTTGTTTTTATTTACTTTTGTTTGTCTGTTTTTTGTTGTTGTTGGATGACCACTTACCTTTTCAAATACATGATGGCATATGCTCTATTGTGTGTGTGTGTGTGTGTGTTAACGTTGAATGAAAAGGTGAAATGAAAAGGTCGACCATCTCGTGGTGACAAAAGCTATCCCTCAGGCAGAAAGGAGCTGCTTTATATTTAATCTCATCAGCTATTTTTAAAAGACCTGTCAATTTCAAGATCAAGCCTTAAAGTGAGACTATGCATTCATCTTGATCATGAACTCTTGTTAGAAATTAAATGTGGAATTCAAAAGTATTACAAAGCACCTACGCTCAGAGACACTATATTTAGGGGTATTACTGCCACAGTCTTGTTTTGGGGTGATATGACCAGGAGCAACTATTGTTAGCACACTTTTAGTATGTAATATGCTTAGGGCTGGGACTTTAGTGTGTTAATTTTGATTTATTAATAACAAAAAAGAATCATGTTAAAAAACAACATATTTCATTGCAGCTTTCTCAGTTTCCTAATTTCTGGCACACTCAGCCCAGTAGGTGGCGCTAAATGTTGAAGACTGTTGACTGTTGAAGTCTGCATCCCCATTCTCAGCATTCAAATTTATGTCGATATTGCAGTTACTACTAGGCATGTAAATGACATTCAAGAAGCATCATCAATTCTTTCATTCACTGATCCATGATCAGGACTAGCTTACTCAGTCTATTACTGAATACCAAAAAACCCCAGTGTGTCTGATGTTTACAACCAGTAGAGGTGACACATCCTGGTGTTCCTGGGGTAAGAGCAGCTTGGGATTGTAAATAAATTTTCTGGGGTCACATTGGACTCTACATTAATCTTTAGAACCAGAAGGACACACTTTGCGTCCAGATTTACATCCCTTCTTTTCGGTTGAATAGCTGTAAGCAGCAAGATGTAGTACTTATCAAATAAAAGCCTCAATTTGACCTTACCAACAATGTCAGTTGCTTGTCTGTGCTAAAAAAGTGTTGCTAATAAAAAAAAACAATGTTAAATTTAGAGAAAATGTCATCATATTTACAACCTGCATTCAGCTGTGACCATCTCCACACCATTTCTGACTTACTCACCAGCTCATCATAGCAAATATATCATGATAATTAATATTTATGTACTGCTGTCATTGCAAATATTTGCAGAAGGTATTTAAATTAGGCACAGAGTACTTTTTTGTTGCATACTGTGTCACAAGATGATGGATTCAGTATCACCAGATCATCTCCAATGATGAAAATATAGCTCAATTTAATGGTGAAATAATTTACAAACATGTCAGTTTTGTAATATGACATATTTTTGTCCTTGGACCATTAGAGGGGGCAAAAAATAAAATTACATGGAGCAAGATAAGAACATATAAGCACAGGTAGCGAATTTAACCTGAAAATAGCCCATGGTTTAAAGGGTTAATTTTTAAAAGTCAAATAATAAAAGGTGGCAAACATCCTAAAATTTAAGCACATTTCTGAGAATTAATGCTAGCAGGATCTCTCTTTTCAAGAAAACCATTTTATCACAGGAATATTTTGGACAAAGATAGTCCTTGGAGCTCTGAGAACTTTAGAAATGTAAAATTTACCTGTGTTATTCGTTAATTTTGAATAGTCTGACCTCATCTCCTTTTTAAGAAAAAGAGAAAGGGGGAAAAGGAAAGAAAAGGGAGTGGGATTAAACAAGTTCGCTTGTTCCCACTCCCTTTCAGGCACTCTATATGGGCTATGTGAGCACATGTATTACCTGTCCAATTACTCTTGTGTAAATGATACCTGCATTGAAATGATGTTGTCTGAAAGTCATTGCCTGAAATAAACTATTAACAAACTAACTAACTAACTGATGTGGGATCTTTGGCTGAACCGTGTGTTGCCCAGAATATTTAGTAATATGGGTTGTTTAGAGAACCAGGTTGAAACCAAGCAAACTGCCCACTAAGTCATTCGGGCTTCCAAGAAAAATGTAAAAATTTAAAGGGTTACAATTGCACGAAGGCCTGTGGTAGCAGCCACTGTTGCTAAGCTACGCTAAACATTCAAGACAACCTGTGATAACTGGATCTCTCCAACATTTTATCATCCAGACTCCTGCTTTTGTGTTTTTTTGTTGTTTTTGCACCACAGTCTCCATTTTGGTTCCATCTGTTTCGCCATGAGATCAAGCGAGCTGGTACACTTGATTGTTTCCTCTGGCAAGATGATCTCGATATCATCTCATTTCCAGTTGTTTTTCCAATCTTGTAGTGAACGGTTTTGTGATATTGGAACAAATAAAAATATGTCAGAAGTTTCTGACAGAACTCCTGTAGTGTGAGTCCAGTTAAGGTGAATCCGTTACATGAAAGGCTAATGGCAGCATTGGCGCTAGGTGCCATGTGGGCGGATTACATTTGGATAAACTGTGTGGCAGAAAGCAGAGGTAAATATTGGACTGAAGCCGATGTCTTGTTATAGCAAAGTGGTCTCCATACAGCTCTTTTGTGATTTATCTCTAACAGTAACTCAAGGCAAAAGACATCTCATGCATGGGTTGCATAATGGCTGTGTGTTTACTTACATGTTTGTATCTTTATATCACTGTTTGCAGTTCTTTTATTGTTGGCCTATAATCTTGCATGTTTACATCTTTCATTTTTATACTAATGCTCATTAATGTGCACTTTCCCTGTTAAATGAAGGCACTAAAGTAAGAATATGAATGGGTTTATCACAGAACTAAATAAAGATACAAACACCTCATAACCCCCCTAGGAGGCATGTTTGTAGTCTCTTGCTTGCACTCCTGTTCCCCTCAGATCAGGTCAATTAAGGATGATGATGATGCCTTCAAAGCAGCTCACTCCAGAGACCTAAAGGACATGAAGGGAACATTTTTCTTCCATTATAAGTCACTTTTTACCACCGTTCAGCACAAGTTACGCTCTTTAACTCTCAGATCCTAGCCAAACAAAAACCAACTAAACTTATTCCGAACACAGAAAGAGCTCTCAAACTTTACTGACCGCAATGAGAACCTTAGCTGCTCATTCTGGCCCTGATGCTCATTAAAATATATTACCTCTATGCACTATTTAAGGACGGAATCTATAGTTTGAGAAGCCTTGCCCCAGAGGAAATCCTCTTTTTTTTTCTTTTGAAACCGGTGAACCAGCCTCGTTCTTCACTGTCAACCTGCTCTGTGCTGACTGTGATAAAACCCGACTGGTATATGTGTGTAAGAGTGCTGCAGTTTTTTATTTATTTTTTTTCCTGGTGCATATGTGGCAGGGAGGGTTATAAAAATGTAGACTGAAAGGAGGTGAATGCAGCAGCATGGAAGGAGAGAGCCGTGAATGAAGGGAAAGTAACCAAAAAAAAAAAGGGTTTTTGGGCAGGAGGCAGGTGTATGAGGAAGGAAGGTAGAGACTGAGAGCACTTGAAGCGAGGGATTACCATGGAAAATCCTGCATTTACACACTCGCCAAGGAACACTTAGTGATAACTTGACCCCAGAGTCGTGTTTATACGAACGCCCGTAAAATGTTTCCAGGGAAGATCTGCACTCGGTCACGCTCACATTCCCACTTTCCCATTAAAACACTGGTGGGCCTAAAACGGCTGAATGCTTAATTTACTCAACGTTTCCAGCCAAGGAAAGCGGCACGAGTGTACACAATGCTATGAGAGGCTCCAAAGGACTGGAGCGAAGGGGAAACGAGAGAGAGAGAGAGAGAGAGAGAACTCTGCCAACCTCCTGTGTTGGCTTTTTCATGTTTGTCAGTAAACAGTCGCTTCAAACACGATTTTCC
Source organism: Acanthochromis polyacanthus (assembly GCF_021347895.1). Lineage (NCBI taxonomy): Eukaryota > Metazoa > Chordata > Actinopteri > Pomacentridae > Acanthochromis > Acanthochromis polyacanthus. The sequence goes on along the minus strand of NC_067134.1, from coordinate 22,679,685 downwards.
CTTAAAAATAAATACGGAACAGAACCAGGATCGCCTCATTGTCAAGCGGCTCAGAGTGAGTGATCTAATAAGCTATTATTCAACACTTCTCGAGCTATAAATAGCCGTCGCTTGTCATGTCCAGGATTTGATACTAAACCCCTCGAGATCAGGCTGTGAAGGCTGACAAAGAATCTGAATAAAGCTCAGGGAGGCGTTTTCAATAATACCCCCTTCAAACAGCAGCTCCTATTTGAGGATTTTCTTTTTATTTATTTGTCTTCTCATTCGCCGCCGCTGCCATATTCATCACTCCTCATGTTGTATCATGTCACTCGGAGGTGAGCGGCGTGGATAATCAAGCGAATCATGAGGCTGGAGGAGAGCAATTTTTCTGTGCACGGGGACGGAGGTTTTTATGTTGTTGTGTGGGTTTTTTTGTGTGTTTTTGCCGCAGGCCGTTTCTGGACTGCACGCACGCTGCAGGGAGACAATGAAATTACACAGGATGATGAAGAATGTGCATGCAGAAATGTGAAAATGCACACATTTTTCATCTGTTTGTCATCTCCTCCTGGCAGTTTGCTGTCATACATCAGCAGCACCAATGGGAGTAATGAATAGGTAACGCGTTGAAGTGCATGAAATGTTGCATCGTGTTCGTCCAGCGGTGGTGGAGAGTCTTTCAGGTGGGGCCAATCTCATCCTATGTGATGTCATTTACAGACTGTAAAATCCTAAGCGGCCCCATTGGGTTGGTCACAAATTTCTGATGATGTGAGAGCAGACAGGAGTAATGATCCGCCTGCAGGTGGCCTCCTGGGGTTCACTGTATTTATAGTCATTCTATGAGCGTCTTGTTTAACAAACTAAAGCTATTTAAACTCTCCCTCTGGGGAGAACCAAGATTTTACCTTGTTAAGATGTCCATATGGTGGTGTTTTCTGTGTAAGGCATATCATGAGGGAAATGAAGGCAAGCATGGCTGAGCATACCACCTTAGCCCTAATGTGCCTCAAGTCTATTTTAAAAATAGAGACTAAGACTTTCAAGGTTCAAGTGGTTTCACTCTTTACTGTTGGACTCCAATTCCATGAAGCCTCAGGTCCAGACACTTCACCGTTCCAATGTAATATAAAACAAATAAGCGAGAAAAAAGAAAAAAACAGAAAAGGTTTGCACATTCTAAACAAAGCGACAGTGTAGAGTTACCAACATGGAAGACAAGTGACAACCAACCAGCGACAACAACAAACAAGTGGCGTTACCCCAATTCAAATTCAAAAGCTAAAAGATAAAAATGCAATTTCCACTCTATCACAGCAGTGAAACAGAGCAGTGCCACTGAGTGCCTACCTGCTTCTTGGGAAAGGTGAAACACAGGACTCACAGATAACAGCTTCAAAGGTCTCAATCCCTGCTTTTTCTTTCCATGAAGCGGAGAGCAGGTTCATTGTCTTCAAACGAGCCCTCAGGAAGTGTGGCGGAAATACTGCCACGGCTCTTATTGACTGTATATTACGAAACAAGCACTTTAATGGGTTGTTGGTGAATTTAATATAGTGTAGAATATGGAGTTTTTCTGACATCCTTATTGGAAAGGGGAGGGAAATCTATAAGTTTTAACATTAAGGTTTGATTTTCCATCCCACATAAAACCTTCAAAACCTACATTCCTCAGACAGAACAGCTTTCTAGAGGCAAGGTCCTCAGAAAAACCTTAAGTTGACCAAGGAGGCAAGGGAACATCTAAGCTATTTCAAGACAGGAATTGATTATTTTCATGGACAAACATGATGCTTCTACACACAGGAGTGACTGTTTAGGGGCTTAAATCAATGACCAGGTAGGAAGTTAAATAATTGATCATTTGCTTCACCCCTTCCCTCAACAGTGATTGTCTAAATATTGCTTAGCAGCAGTAATTGCACACAGCAGACATGTCAAGGATTCTCCACATGCTGAGGTGGATGGCCTGGGGCTGTAGAAAAGGCATGATGTCTTTATTAGGTCTTCCCAAAACCATAAAACACAAGCATAAAATATAACAAATGGGTTCATTTTTGACTGTACAGTTGCAAACCGTATGTCTAATTTCGTCCCCACTCTGCTCAGGGGGTTCTTCATAAATACTCCCCAAGCTCAGATGTCTAATGTCCCGGGGCTTCCACAGTGCAGGAGAGAGATGGGTGAAACGACTGGTTGTCAGTGTGAAATGAGTGAGTGGGCTTACCTCAAGGCCTCGGGCACAACAGCATTTAGCAGTTCTCCTTCAGCTGGTTCCAGCTTTCTAAAATGGCCTCCTGGCCCACCTGGTCATCCCCACGGAGCTCCGTTCACGATTGTGTCGGTCGATGTGCGGTTCATTCAACCAAACTACATGGGAGACTTTTCAGGTGTGAACTCAAATAGATTTTTGCCCACCATTCTTAACATCCTCGAGGGCAATCGCAATGTGTGTTTTTACTCCAGCCCACAACCCTCCCATTGCATGATAGGTAGTAATTAGTGTGGATCGGTGCCATGACTCTCCCTACAACAGTCCTCAACATAACAACAGAGGCCAAGGAGCATGGCACGCTACATTATGCTGTACTGTTACAGATAGCATGCAGTTTCACTACTCTTAATTGGATTTGGGGGGTAAAAAACCCAGCAAAACTCATTATCAGGTTACCTCCGCCAAACACACTGATTAGTCATCATCTGAAAAGCCTTCGTCCTTGTGATGCTAATACTAGACTTGCTGTGAATATAAACACTTATGCAGACATGTAACTGCTCTGTACACGCGTGACAAGCCAGCTTTACATCAACATGTAGCAGTGCAAAATGTTTAATGACACATTAGTCTTAATCCTCAGTTTTTAAAAAAAAATATCTTTCACCAACCAGCCATAACATATTGTAGCGTTCCTCACAGACGTGATAAGGAAACAGTGGACGACTTCTCCTTGCAAACGATGCTTTTATTAAAGTCAGGACGCAACAGGTTACTGTCGGCCGTAACCACGCCACAAACAGCAGGAAATCAGTCCCTGGGCCAAAACCACGCTCCTCTCTCTTGTCCTCAGCACAGCCACACACACATGCGCACGCACGCACACTCAAACACGGCCTCTCACGTCACTCGCTCTCAGCCCGCCCCCCTACCTCTGCACCTCAGCCATGTCACCAGCACAATAACACATCGAACAGGTATTTGCATCGAACACAGAAACATTGAACGCAGAACACTGAACATTGTGGATCATTACAATATAAACCACCTGTATAATCGGCCATAAATGTTCTTCATGCAACATAAACAGTTCTGACATGTTGGGACAAAGATATAGGATCTCTGGTGGTGTCCGACAAGCACTGGAAGCTAGCAGAATTTGGAATTTCAATAATGTGGTACAATAAAATTTGCTTCACTTTGGACAAAATTGCAAATACTGGCAGACTTTAAAAGACATCCTGACAGCTGTGATGAAGGTCTGTCTCCACCTGAGGATGACTGATTTGAAATATTTGATCAGAGCTTATAAAGTTGCTCTCTGAGTGTGACAGCTCATCTTGAAAAACGCAAAAATGACAAATTGCTGTTAGATCCTGATTGCTTCTGTCTCAGTGTTATGGATCGTTACAAATACTTAATTAGTTGGTGTGGCATGTAATGTGAAAATACTGAATAACTTGTGTTGTTTTTTGTAGTAGATGCTGTGGAAAGAGAGATCTGTGATGTTCAGACCTGGTGCGGTGTTCAGAGAAAGTCTGTTTAACTTTTATAATGGTATTTTTTCATAAAGCGCAGCATTGAAGTTTTTTATTTGAGGTGAGATTGAGCTGCGCAGCGTGAGACGGCGCGGGTGTCTCACCCAAAGAAAGGAGAAAATTGGCAACAGTGTAAAAATGAGAAGCTCTGCCTCTGTCTGAAATCAATGGCCCGTTCTTTCAAAAAATAAAAATTAAACCTGCTCTCATGCGTTTGTGCAGAGCGAGAACACAGCCTGACCTTTATGCGGTAAATAAAGAAAGCAGGGCTCATTAGCCAGTGGTCAATTCCTTGCACTTTGTTCAGGTCTGTTTCAACCTGTTTTATCCTTCAGAAGCAGCTTTTTTCCCCATTGAATAGTCTGAGATTACACTCGTGTCCCCCAACTTAAGCCTTTTCACACCCAGTTGATGCTACTCCTCCGAAGCCTGACCTGCATTGAAAATAATACACAACAGCCAAGCCGAGGTGTGCGCCGACTGTGCCATGAAGCTAAAAATAAAGGGTATGAAACACAGCCCCCGGATCAAGAGGTTAATTTTGCATTTAGCTCTTTTGGCTGTTCATTAATCTGTTTATTCATTGTAGTTATGTAACAAGGTGTTTCCTAAAGCAGACCTCGGGCTTCACCTGCCCTGCATGTTTTGGCTTGCTCCCCTGTAACACAACATCCAAATATGTGCCATGAAAGTCAATTGGCTCTAATTGGATCTGGTGAAAAGAGCAAGAGCTTGAGCAGAGTCTTGCAAGACTGGCGGAACTGGAAGAGTTGGTTAAGTGGTTTCATCGGGCCAAGGAGAGGAAGAAATGCGGTTTCTGTGGGTTTAATGGGCTAGAAGTGCAGAGATGTTGCTGTACAGTGGGCAGAATGTCCGAAGGTGCGGATCCTTGTATTCAGCTTGACATAATGTCACATTTGCTTGAATAGGAGCAAGAAAGTCTCACAGAGCAGCATGAAATGGATCCACTTAAAAAATGTTACATTTAAGAATTATGAATATAAGAAGTTATCAATATGAAAATGACGGCTGAACAAAAACCGACTTATCTCCAACAATTGCGCAATACGGAGAAAATTACTGCAAAATTACAGAGCTAAAATATCGCCATGAGAAAGCAATTATAGCCGCAGTGCAACTCCGAGTCCGACTGAATGTTGAAACTTTGAAGAGTGTGAGCTACAGAAGCTAATAGGGCTTGTAGACACAAATATGGTGCAGCCGAGCAGAACGGCCCTCGCTGTCAAAAAGAAATTGGGCAGATAAGTTGTACGGATTTTGAAAACAAGCGCTCCTCCAACTTATACCCTCTTATACCCAGTCAAATACCCCCCGGCTCCACCGCTGCACATCCCTCCACTGTACCTTCATTTCACGCAACACTATCCAAGGTGTTGGCGGAGACTGGCAGACGTCCACGCTCAAGGGTCCAATTTTGCAAACTCTCTGTCCAGACTTTTGTTCGTGTGATAATCAGTTCACTTCTTCCAGGAAAAAAAAAAAAGTAGAAATCTGAAGCCTAGGTGTGCATACACATGCGATACTCTTACCAGACAAAAGGGTATTAGCGGGCACACAGGTGGCTAATGCTTTGGGGCTCCTCCATTCAGCCTTATTCTTAAGTGGCAGACATCACACAGTTTGTGAATGCACTCTCCCTCGGGGCACGGTGAGCCGGACTGAAAAGTGTTTGCTCTCACCTTCTTTTCAGCCTCAACAAGACCTGAAATGTTTAAGTGCTTAATCCCAATTAATCTGGAGTTTACAGAAATCCTTTATTACTCCGCTGAATTAGCTTAGTGGTCTTAATCCTCCCGACAATAAGTGCGCAGCCACATGCACAGATCTGCGGCTGCACACACCTTTCTGTTCAGCAGCACAAAGAGCAGCGTTTGGGATCTGAATGTGGAGAATTGTAATCTGATCAAGCAGAGAATCCCTCACTGGAGGTAAATGGAAATAATGAAGCACGTAAGCGTCTGAAATTAGAAAGAAGTGGATAAGAATGATTGGATTCGAAGAGTTTGACTGTTTGCTCCAGGAAGACAGTCAAATTTGAGTGTGTAAGCAGCCTGCCATTCCTGACAATCTTTTCGTGGTTTCTGCAAATAAAGACTACGCTTTTAGAAACAAACAGATTGGGTGGCTGAGCAAACATAAGATCAAGCTGTTGACATGAGAGACTGCAGTTTGCATCCTGATCCTGTCTCCTGCATTTAAAGTTGATTTTGTTCAAGATAATAAGTTGTACTATAAGAGCACATTCATTCATTCATTCATTCATTCAACTGTGAATGACATGTCCATTTGATGCTAACTGATTTTTCTATTGCACAATTGCACCATCCTGATAGTTCTTTAAATGCAGTTATACATATTATGAATTCATAATGAATTCACATTCAGTTGTCTCTTGTAAAATAGGCCATTCTGCATGATAAGCACTTTTGTTCCAAGATCAATGAAATATTTATTATGTCCGACGGGCAAACTGTTGTTCAGCCAGCAGGAACCATATAATTAAAAGAATAATAAACAAAAAAAATACAATCTGAAAACTGATTGAGATTGTTCGCACTGTAGATAATTCCCATAAATATAGGATAGTAGGCAGCTTCTCCACATTCCAGTAGGCTCTGCAAGTAAGTTTGTCAAATTCTGTCATAGAATAGAAATATTTTATTGATCCCCCAAGGGAAATTGCTGTGTTAGTCACAAGAAGAATGAGTAAAGTGAGCAACATTGCAATAGAAAAATGTAAATATGATATAAATGTAATAGAAAAACATACTGAAAAAATGCACAATAAAGTGTAAGATATATGATAAATAAAAGTGTTCTAAATTGACAAATGGACCATAAAGTGCCAAATGCTAACAATAAAAATATACAGTGAAATAATACAATGAGGAAATGAAAGTCAAAAGCTGAGTTCATATAAGATAAGTTAAAATGAGCTAAGACAAGTTAAGCTAAGATAAGTTCAGATAAGGTAAGACAAGTTTAGCTAAGATGAGGAAAGATAAGTTAAGATAAGGTAAGATAAGATACGAAAAGATAAGGATAGAAATACTGTATTAATCCCGAAGGAAAAGCTCTGTTTTAAGTCAAAGTTAAAAGATTTAAAGTCCTGTTGACAGCAGTGCAATATGTGCAAGTAATACAATGACAGCAGTAGGAAAATGGATGACTTATTACTATTATTATTAGCTCATGTGCTATAGTTGGGTAACATTACATAGCATTAACAATCAATCCTGCACATCAAATTCAACTCCAGTGATATTTAAATGTGCTTTCTAACAACATGAGAGAAGTTTTGATGTCTGGAGCGTCAGTTCGTGGGCTTTGTGATGGTTTTAAGGTGATGTGTGAGGTGAGGATCATCAGATCTCAGATCAGCTCGTCAAGCTTGAGCTTCCACAAGTCAGGAGATGAAGGAATGTGTTGACTCTCATCTTTTACACACGGAAAGCAAGCGCCCTTCTTAATGAGGGGATCACATTCATAGAAGTTAACCTGGAAACATACAGACTGAAGCTTTGCAGGGTTTATTTTAACCCTAACCAGGATGTTTTTCTCAACCTACAGAGGTAATCTTGGTGCCTAAATGAGTCGAAGATTGTACTTGGCATCAAGTCTCCTGGGTGACACCTCCAACCTTCAAATGTAGACTTCTGTTCTTCTGTGTTGTTGCAGGATTGCAGCAGTAAATGAGGTGATCGTGGAGTTCATTTGAAAGTGCTGTTAAAACAGATCCCAGCTAATCCATGCTTATAGAGATGATCTGTGATGATAACAGCCATATAATAAGCTGATAACAAAAAGGCCACTGTTAAACACTGTTTAAAAGGCCAATGGTTTAAAGAGTTTTTAGGTATATTTGTTCTGTATGTTGCAGAGCTTGGGGCAGGCAGTGGTAAGGTTTCTCTTGTGGATGAGAAGCGTCACTCAAAGGCAATTTTGCTGCACAATTTAGCAATACCCTGCAATCTGATTCTATTTTTTTGAGTAAATGATCCATGCTAGTAGACAAAACCAGATAGGATATTGTTGTGAAAGGGTTGTCACCAGCAAAACATCAACATGCTAAAAATGCATGTTGGTGTTTTTTTTTTCTTCACACAGCATCCGTGTAAGGCTTGAAGGTCAGTTTGTTATCGATTAAAAGTGTAAAGATATTTATGCCGCTCCACAACTTCAACCTGATCTTTGGTCCCAACAGGAGAAATTCATTCATTTGATACTTTACCATTTCTGTGGTTTTGGATGCGGTCATGTTCTTGAACCAGCATCATGGAGGCCATTAAAAAGCCCATATTGTGTTTTTTTGGTTATGTGGTTTTCCTTTTTGTTTGGTGTTTTTATGACGGGAAAAAGTCTGCAAGCTTCCAAAAAGCCCAAATTCCACCTTTGAAATGAGCTATTCTCACCAATAAAACACTTCTCTTTACCTGCCTGACACGCCTCGTTTGGATTTCAGCATTTTCTTCCATAGTTTTACTCATCCATGTCACCATGTAGCATATTTTCCTTGCAGCTAGTTTCCCTCAAACACCTGCCTCACCATGATCTCCTCACCAGAGCTGTTTCTGCTCGTGCTCCATCCTTGTATTTATAGATCATTGCATCGCTTTCATCAGGTCAGCTGATCAATCGGGATCAGAGCGAAACTGGGCTTTTCAGGAGGGATGAGAGGAGTTTGCTGCAGCAGCAAATATGATACAGTAAAAAATAATGTCTTTCTTCGAATAGTAAAGAATGTAAATATATTCAAGTGGATGTGCATAATATGGACTCTTTAATGATGCGATACCTCACATATTGGCCTTGGTGCATGTTAGTGTACGAGATAAATAAAAGAGTCAAAAGGACGCACCCCTGGGGTGATCCAGTGGAGGCAGAAAAAGAAGAACATCTGATAAAACGCCAGCAACCTTCACACGTTGTGGCTTTTCAGTTCAAAAATCCATCAGGCTACAAAGGCCAAAATCAGTGCTGTGGATGCTCTCAGTGCTAAAAATGCACCGAACATTTTTACATTGTGGTATTGATTGTTTTGTGTAAGCGAAAAAAAGAAGTCAAACTATTGAACTTATATTAATAAAGCGATGGAACATGCAAGAGCTGCTAATTCTGAGGATGTCAGGAAGGTCTGGCTCACATTTGTCAAACAGATTATACTACTTTTGAATGAGGAACAAACTGAAAAGCATCCTCTCTCTACTAAATGATGTGAAGTACTGAAATTCATTTCCTCAAGGTTGAATTACTGCAAGTCACAGTACCTGGGTGTTGGCCAGTCCTCACTGTCTGGTCTGTAGCTGCTGTAAGATTCCAAGCTGGTACCAGAAATAATTGAATAAAACACCACTCCTGTACTAACATCCCTGCACTGGCTATATCTTCAATATAAAATCAACTTTAAGATTATTTTCTTTGTTGCATGCTTTTATTGTGACAGGAGCTCTGAAGCTTTGGAACCTTTTTCAAGTTTTCCTCCTCCATTAACATTTTTTATGAAACAATCTATAGATATTTTCAGTTGTTTTTAGTTCCTCTTAGTGCTCCTAATATTTTAGCATTTTATATTTATTTATTTGCTTTCTTTTTTAATTGTCATTAACTGTGTTGAATTCTTGAGATAGGTTAACATTAGTAAAGCTTAATCTAATAAATAAAAAGGAAAAATTTGTAAAATTCTACTCAATTCTAATCAACCTGTACTTTAAAAGTCTTATTATGTGAAATCATTCAGTTTTCTTTTCAAAAAATGGAAGTTCTATGGATATAATTGCATCAAAAATGTAGAATCGCAGTTTGTTTTGCTATTTTGCTGATATGTTCATGTTTTTAAAAAATGTAGAACAAAAATGGAAAATGAAATGTGAAAAAATTCATAAACATACTGTTGCTGCTGTACTTGCCAGAATCTAAATTCCACAACCAGTTCATAACAGAACCTTGAGCATAGAGAAGCCTGATTAGAAAATGTCCACAAGGGTTGTTTTCTTTTTCAAAAAGAGAAACAAGATGGGTGAAAGTATTGCATAAATTACTGCTTCTACAGTACTGTTGCAAAATCAACCCAAAACAAATGCAGCTGACTAAGCTCCTCAAATCCTGGATTGCATTTTCTTTTTATTTCAACGTCAATACATACAATTTTGTTCAGGTAATCAGCAGCGTGTTGCAGTTTCCAGTGAGAAAATAACCTCAGCAGCCCTGGAGGACACACACACACAAAGCAGCAGCCTCTGGTATAATTTTCTGCTCTCAATTGATAATTAACAATTTTATGTCGCAGCATGTAATTGCAGATGAGGGGAATTAATCACATTATCTCGATTTCATAGTGGCTCAGAAGTGTCCAAACAAAGACGGGCTTACTAGTGCAACACAGCATGTCTTAGTTAAGTCCCACAAGGAAGTAACTTGTTCTTAATCCCTTTTTATAGCAATATTTATCCAACCTTGTTTATTTAAAGGTCTGGAGATGTTTAGAATATTGTGTTTTAGTCGATAAAACATTGTTTTCAATGAAGTTTCAAATCCTTATTTCCATCGTTAGGAGGTTAAGTTTCTTCCTCTGAGGAAATTCACTTGTCTGTGACCTCACATAATGAATAAGTCATACAGTTTCTACTTCAAAGTGAACCGCACATACAGTCTGCATGTGCACGGCAACACATCAACATTTTTATTCCCGGCACTAAACAGGATTTGGTTTCACGTTTTTTTCTGAGCAAACCTCCACAGAGAAGCACACTGGGAAGATAAGGTCGCATGGAGAGTTAGTTCAGCACCTCTCAGCCGGAGCGATTGTGCTAGCTGTCCGCGCTCGACTCCCATATTCCCCAGGATTCCCCCGACAATATTAAAAAGTCCACAGTTGGGGTGCTAATCTGGAATGTCCAGATGTCTCGGACTGTGTAATCGTGTGATTTGTTACGATTTGCAAGGATGGAGGAAGAAGAAGAAAAAAAAGCACTTTGAAAAATTGCAGCCCGACATCGCGGGAAGCTTAATTTTTAAATTTGAGATTAAACATGGCTCCTGCGCTCACATACACACCTCAGCTATTACTGAGAATTACAGCAGGAGATAGTGTGATTTACATACTCTCAGCTAACGCCGGCTCATTTTCAGCTTACGGAATAAGTCGTCCCATAATGCAACGTCCTCTGTGACTTTATCTATGTGTTTTTAGCGAGTCAATCAAATGAACCAAATCACATCTGAGTCATGAAAACAAAAAGGTCTGCAGGCTTCCTGGTGGCTCAGCTGGCAACCGCACGTGACCTTATGAGTTTGAAATCCGGCCCGACGACTGGGAGACCCGTGGTCAAGCAGGAAAAGTAGGACGAAAACACTCCAGTTGGCATCACAACATGAAACAAGGCTTGAATAAGTTGTTTTCTCCCACATTTCTATTAAGGCTGTTCCAAAACAGAGCGTTTGCACTGGGATTAACAAGACTTTTTTTAGCCCAACGCTGCCGCTGCCGCCGTATCTCACAAGTCAAACAGATAATGACTGGATAATCACAGCTTGGTAAGCACCAGGAAAACAACAACAACAGCAACAAAAAAAAGAGTGGATTCATCTTTGTTACCCTCATTCCTCAAGCGATCTGTGAGAATATGTGAAGCTCATGAGCACTAAATGAGAGCAGCTTGAAAGCTTTCTGTTTTAGATTCTGGGAAGTGGCATGAAGAAGTATTTTTTGGTTTGTTTTAAGCATCACTGGATTCTGTAATAACCTTTCAGCATATTGTAATTCAAGTGGACTTAGAGGGAACTCTGCAATCTCGTCTTGACTCTGTTTTCAGGCTTTAAAAAACCTAACCCATGACAGGAGGCTTTGGCCAATCACAGGTGTTTTTAGAGAGATGTCGAAAACAAAGTTCCAAAGTGCTTCACAATTGGAGATACAACAAAAAATGGATTTAATATACAATAATTGAAGAAAAAATTGTATTATCTAGTAAAGAAACGCCCAAAAAATAGAAGTGTATTGTAAAAGGTTGTTCTTGGTTTGCCTAAGATTATTTGGCAGTGAGTTCCTTGGCTGAGGGGCCCAAACAGAAAAGCCTCTGTCGCTTTTGCTGATAAGATGAGACTTGGGGACTTGTGATAAAGTCCTGCCAGAAAATCTCAAGCAACAATCAGTCTCAAAGCAACCCTGTGTCCCAAAAATGACATTCCTCTACATCTTAACTGCATTCTCATTCATGTTTTCAAAGGAACATATTTTCTGTGGCATTGTAGGAAGTTCTGAAAGAGGCACAATGTTCATATAATCCTCTGTGAGACCATTATTCTTAGACCAGCGGTCTCCAACTGTTCTTTGCACATGGACGGGATTCAAGCAAGACAGTTTTCTTTTTAACAAACAAGAAAAGCACTCAGGGAGTGCTGTAATCCGGCCAAGGTTGCTCAGTCATTGTATCATTTCCAATGGATAAAATCTGTAATCAAAAATGACCTTGCACTGAGCACAGACGTGAGCTATGCACGTGTGCATTACGTACGGATACCGAATCAATCAACCTAAGTAACAAAAAAAGATGTTCAAATGCAGTGGGAAACACCCCCACAGTTTTGTAAACTGTTTCTTGTATCACTTCTGACGGATCAGTCCCGATAAGTCCGCAACAGTTGATGTTTAGTAGGATCGCAATCGTGATTGTCAGCAACAAGCTGACATGGTGTTCACTTGACGTAGTTACAGTGACGTCATCCAGACTATAAGCCAAATCACTGCCAAAATCTTATCAGTTGGTCCTTGTGTCATTTCTGACCTTTCCTGGATGGTCATACAAACACTTTTGTCTGTTTTTGAGTAATGTTGCTAACAGACAGACAAGCATGTGCCGATCTTCACATTACTCCACCTCCTTCCTTTTCAGAGTAATACTGTTTAAATAAACAATCCTAAACAAATAAAATAAATTGTCATTGCTAAATATTTACTTATTTTTTTCTTCTGTGTCAGCATCAAGTCTCGGGAGATATTTTGTTTTTTTAATTTTGACAGATTGATGGCTTCATTTAACATCAAAAGTGGGAAACAAGCACAGATGGAAGCAACAGGAAGACGATCTAGTCATTTTTCAAAATAAAGTACTATGCAGAGTCCACCAGAAGTAAATATATATAAAGAGTTATTCTCTCTGTGCAGCCTGGTGCCAAATGACCAATGGCCTGCTGGTTGGGAACCGCTGTCTCAGACTGAAGTTCAATTTGAACTTAACCTCAGTGCAGATTTGATTCAGCTCCCAAAATCTTGGTTAGACTGATTGAATCATCACAGTTTGGATGTGAATACACAACATGTTTGAAGTTCTCTTCCATTTTCTGGCTGACTAGGTTTGCTATGTCCCACCACATCTAATACATGATTGACAGGCTGCAGCAAAGTAGGAAAATCAAAGAAAAGATGCGTTGGTTTGAAACGTTTTTGTTATATATCACAAAAGAGTACAGCTTATTTGTTTCGGAAAATTTTATTTGGGAGACGGGACTGCATAAGGAGTTAGCAGTTGGCAGCTATTGCTAAGCTAAGTCTTTAAAATCAAACAATTAACCTTAAAAATTCATAAGCAGCCTGGGACGGGTAGCAGTATTGATATAATATGGTGACTTCTCTAGGTAGATATTGAAAGATGAAGAGATGGAGAGAATTTTGCATTTGCATTGGCCTCAAGTTGGATTCTTTTCTGCAAGACCGATAAGCTGCTGTCATCTCAACGTGCATTGCAGGCCTTCAGTGACAGAATAGCTGCATTCTGCTATTCACGGTCAGGATAATGGAAATAAAAGTGGTCGATTTATACAGGTTACTGTGTCAAGCAACATGAGGGTGCTGGTATGCAAATTTATCTGTTGGAAAGAGTTTATGACGGAAGAAAAAAAGCTGCAGGAGAGCTGTATTTTCATTTTCCCCCAATTTCCCATCCAGATTTCTGCCTACTGCAGCTTTAATTACAGTATAAACATGAAGAGGGCACATTTTCATTGAAGGTCAGCCTTCATGAATTCATTACAACTTTTAAAATATTTTTTTCCCTTTTTACTATCTATTTAATACACCCACGCTTTTCATCGAGAGATACAAGTAGCTGCTCATTTGCGAGTTTACTTGCAAATGAGCAGTGCCACAAATAGGGGGATTTATGTAAAAGTCAACTTTAACTTAATATTGCGAAAAGTGATTAGCATTTTAAAATGCAATTCCAATTTCAAAATGCCATTTACACATGAATGCATCGACAATATTATTAATAATAACCTTTTACATTTAACATTTTAGTTAAAATAAGTGAATATGGTGAATATGCAGGACATTCAGTGTTTTTATTCTGATGTTTTTATTCAAAGGGACGCTCCTTTCATTGCATGGCAGAGATTTTATGACTTTTTTACATTGGCTTGGTAAAGTTTTTGACACAAACACGTGCAACAAAATATATTCTACAGCCGTTTTCGCATTTTAAATTATACTCCCCATAACAAGACGTGTTAAATTGGTTATTAGTTGCTAATAAAAGTGGTTGTGTTGCATATTGACATCATTAAACCATTTTCCTTTAACTTAACTGCATGCTATGATATCAAACACAAAGCCTGAAATTATGGGCATCCAGCTGAGCCCATGGCTCATTTCTCAACTTGTCACATATGGCCGCTTTGTCGGGACCCATGGGATTACATTTGAATTCATTGGGTATGCTTTGGTGTCATTTTTCAACACACAGAGTAGTAGAGTAGTTCTTGAACATCAGAAATGAACGTAATGAGAGTATAGTCAAGTGTCACCGTCTCTGAGAAATTTGCCTTTCAACCCAAACCATGATCTTTTCCCAAAGTTAGTCGAGTAGTTTTGGAGCCTCGACAAAAAAAGAAACCCCAGCATGGAAATGGTTATCTTCAAAAAAAAAAAAAAAACTAATGTGGCTTTAAAAGAGCAATATAAACAGACCAGTGACTCTAAAAGGCCACCTTAAAATGTCAACTTTCATTCAAATCTAACCATGCCACAGCTGACAAGACAAAAACGAGAGCCGGTTGTTGGCATGCTGGATGCTACATGTCAGTTAAAGCTTTAGCCGGTCACTTGGACGTCCACAACTTCTAAGAAATCGTTTCAGACAGCCCTGGATGTCAGACAACATGACCTTGTTCCCTAAAATGTCCATCAACTTCACAGAGTCTGTCCAGAAGACACTCCACAAGCAGCACTGACAGCCTTATTAACTCAACATGATGCTAATGGGAGCTACCATTTTCAGTGTATTTGGTTGCTAATGGCGTCCACTCTATTCTGAAGAGAGCAGTATTGGTACTTAAATTACACCAAACCATGATTGAAGACCAAGCCATGAAATAAATAATCATCTTCTAAGTGAATATCCTGAGACTTACACCACCACAACACCTGCTTTAACCTCTTCTTGAGGCTCTTCCGACCTGTAAAAACTCCCACACATCCATCAGCATTGACTATCAACGCAGGCAGTATCCACAGCAAAGGACACCTTGTGCAGATCGACGAGGACGCCAGCATCTCTGACTATAATTCGACGCCCGGGGAATGAGAACGGATTGTCCAGCTTTTGCTCAAGAATGGCCACTTTACCCAAAAACATCTGGCACAATCACAGACTTTGTTGCGACACAATGAATACACAAATAGCTCTTTTGTCAGGCGCGGGAACATGCATCACTTGTAGCAATTACAATGCTATTCAGAGCAATTACATTGTGCTTGCGGTTACAAGGCAGGTTCCACGCTTCTTGCCAGCGACAGCGCAGGCCTGGTGATAGTCTGCAGTTTGCTAAATGAAGCTCTCGAATGGTGCCAGAACGAGCGGTGCAGGTGAGGAGGCAGCGGTTGAGGAACTGGGAGCAGCTTATTGAGCATCCTCCAGGTGCCGTCTTCCTAATTCAGTGTGATGTGTGGCCATCTGGTGATGGGAGGCACACACTCGGACGCCTTTATGAAATTCAAAGTCACCGAAAAGACCACAGTAAGCTGGAACTCTCATTATGAGGGTGTTAGGAGCTGGTTTCTGTGGCCTAATTTGAATAAACTGGTCAGTAAAGAGCTGCAGACAGAGATCCTGAAGGAAAGTGGCATGATTTACGAGGATCTGACCTGGTGCTCCCCTTTGTGTTTAGCTGAACCCATCACAGAACAGGATTAAACTCAGTTTACTGCTTTAGTAACTGTCATGTTGTTTACAGCTGAAGCTTTCACCGCACTCTTCCCTTAATCCGTCCTCCTCCTCCTCCCCTCTCTTGGAAGCGCACACAGAGCATTGTCAGTCTCTCAAAAATAAAAGTGGCCCCACTTTCACTTTGATGCTAAAAAGGCAGGATCCCCCCTTTCTCTCGTAACCCGAGACATTCTCAGACGGGTGCAGTTTAGTCGTGCGCCGTGGCTATAATAAGTCATCAGTGATGTTTATGACTTGTAAAAGCTCTCTCTGGGCTGGAATCTCGAAAACACTCAGTGCCTGTGTATAAACCTCGTTTTGGAGCCATTTGCAGGAAGGTGATTTTTGACAAGAGTTCATTTGCAGGTTGACAAATGCACTGTTCCTTTCTGGACGTCTTTCCGCTGAAAACATTACGCGGTAATAGAAGAAGAAGAAGAGTCATCAAGTCAGTAAACACACTCGGTAATGTCTCTTTCATAGCAGTATCTGTCTAAATTGTACTAAGATTTGCTAACATTTGCTGCTAAAACAAGAGGCTGCATCAGCAGAATCCCTGCAATGAAAAATGGTGCGATTCATTTCTCATCATTTCCTCATTTGCAAAAGAAAGTTACATAATCATTGAACAGCAAAAACAGCTAGACTTTCTGAAGATCCCATCCAGATGCAATAATGTACAGCCGTAAAAATCACAGGGATAGTTATGGAGAATGATTCGGATTACCTAAACTGCTTGCTATATTCAGACAACACCAGAGGGAAAGCAAATTTTGGGAAAAAAAATATGATCCAAAGATGCACATTTGGCTCTGAATGGTTTGCACAAAATGAAAACTTCCAGCAATCTTCTCCTCAAGTAAGACTAATTATTTGAATTTCTAAAATCTAGCTCAATGAAAGCTAATTATCATGAGTGACGCGTCTTTTTTTTCATCTATTTTTCATCACACCATTAAAGCCCTGCTCTACTTATCCAGCTTCTGAATTTCACAAATACCTCTAAAAAAATCACCACAGAGCTCTTTCTCCATCTTGTGGGGAATCTGAGTCATCACGGCCAGACTTGCGGAAATAATGCTGACCTCAAAAAATGCTCATCTATTTCATGCATCATTAACATGCATCAACTACTGACAATAATGAGGATAATTGGATTTTAAATGAACACAGTTCGTAATTTGCTCCAGAGATTGATGGGGATTATTGATGTGTGCAGCCTCCCACCAGCCTGATACTCATTTACGCTCATCACTGTCCTCAGATCAGCCTGACACCTGTGTCTTTGACAACAAAACTCAAACAGGTTTAGGACTTTTCAGATGTTTTGGAAGATGTATTCTGTGGTAAATTCTATTTTGTGCCCATATATGAATCAAAATATCTGCATTAATATGAAAATGTCCAATTATTGTTTTGTAAGTGTTTATATAGAATTCATTTTCTCAGGTCTGCTCATCCTCCCCTATGGTAACCTGTGCAAATGGTATGGTCCAGACAGGTTGCTGTTGCTGCATTCATTGAACACCAGGAAGTTGGAATTTTAACTTTCTGACCAGGAAAAATCAAAGCAAACAGCACCAGAAGTTGGATTTTCCACTCAGGTAAGGTTTCTCAGCCATGATTTCTGCCTTCACAGTGACGTTACATCAATTAATATTTACTACTTTTAAGAAGTTTGACGTCTGTATGTCTAAAACATTAGACAATGCAACTGCATTTGCTGAAGCGAAATCTGTCGTAAATGATCTGTCATTCCACTTCTTCTTCACTTGCTTCATTTCCGATCCAAAATTGCACTATCATAGAAACATGTCTATTTTATGTCAAACATGATTCATTTTGTGGAGTCAAAATGTACAGTTTTGGGGAGAATTACCTAAAATGTTCATCAGATATTCACATCTTTTTTTTTTTTTTTTTTTAGCAGAACAATAACCAGTATGGCAGTGAATTTTTCCACAACATTGGCTAACATTACATAAACGTTCCAAAAAGGTTTTAATCAAATGTTCAAAAAAGGTATTAAGGATATTTCTCTTAAAAATGATGTTCCAGACAGGTTAAGGGTTAACTTAGACTTTTATTTTGAAAGCTTTCAGAGGATGTTATCAGTGCTGTCCATTTATGTTGCATGATAATAAAAATAGAAGCAGCAAACACTGAAGAAATGTTTACAAGATCTTATTAACGCTGTTAAAACATTCCTGTAATGTGACATGTGAACAAAGATTGACCATTTTTACCTGCAATGTTCTGAGGATGTTTTCTGGATGTTATTGAGAGAACACATTCTTTCATAAAACACCATTTTACAGAATAACAAAGGGATGATGCTTTCAGTGCAGCATCAGCAAATATTTTGAGAATGTTGTCAAAGACAAGAACTTTGACCTGCCTTTAAGAGCCCCTCCTCCCCCACCAACAAAAACACTTCCTGCTGAAAATATTACTTGAAGATTCAGAGAACTTTCTCAAAATGTTTTTAGAACAAAAACAATCATGCTCATGATGCTACTTTGAGAACTGTGCTATGGTCTTGCCCTCAAGAATAGGAATTAAATGAGACAACCATGTGTATAGAACATATTCTGTTGGATTCCTGTTGTAATTAGCAGCTTTAAGATGAAAATCCAACATAATTTTCATGAGCAAACCTGTGATGTTCACAACTCCACAAAATGTCCTCAAAGAGCCCAGTTAGCTGCATTATCACTGAGGATACTGATTACAGTAAAGTATGTCTTTTATTTACGTTTTCGGTCTTGTGTTCTGCTGGTATCTGCAGATATCTGATTCCCCGCTGATCTCAAGCTGTTTGTTGACACCTTGCAGATTACAGGTAAACGCTTTAACGCTTCAATCTGGCCCCATTGTTCACCTGAGGACGCAAATCTGGTTTCCTCGCCGCTTTCCTTGGACTCGGGCTCCGGCGTGCATCCTGCAGAGCTGCCATCCTTTCCACTGAAAGCAATCCATCTGAGTAATCACTGGAATTAGCTTCACTGCGTTGCGTCACTCCACTCCTGATGTCACTCGGCTATCAGTTCTGCGACTGGCCGTAATTACAGTAAGGAACAATTACACAGCAGAAGGCCTTTCAGCAACTTCAACTGAGCCGAGCTGCTAGCGGGGCTGTCAGATCATCAGCGGGTATTGTGCTGTTTGAACATCTCATCTTGTCAAAAACCATTGAAATAAACAATGAAAAAGAACCGTTTGGACTTGTTTGGATTCCAAACATCACATGAATTCCCACAGCAAACTGAAAATTGTTCAAATTATGGGTCATAGATGCATTTTCTACTGAACAAAGTGAGTTTTGTTGAGAAAAATCTCTCTGAAACTTGACTTGAGGTTGTATTTTTTGCTTTCTTTCTGAGAGAAAATTGATTTCAACTAACGTGGTTGCTCTTGCATCTCCTCACCTACCTGTTGACTTGGAAACTGGCAGCAGGAACAAATGGCGCTTTTGGTTTTGACCTTGCTGTCATAATGACGAGTCAACAATAGCCACGGTGGGAAAGCGGCTTTTCAGATGCACTGCGTGGTACACTGCAGATGGGAAAAAAAATAAAAGAAGAGAAAAAGCACGCATATCCCCGAGAAGACGGCAAATTGCAGATGCTTTTTGTGCTTCAGAAAGTCTCTTCTTGAAGGTCTAGCATTGATATATTTCCTCTCCAAGTTGATACCGCCTGCAGATCAGTTTAACACTTGAGTGCGGTGGAAAGAAAATGTTCCTTCTCCACCACCTAACCCCCTCCTCCACATTCGTCTGTGAAAAGAGCTCAAAGTCTGAAGCTGAAATGTTTTTTTTTCTGGTGAAAATGAATGGAAGATGTGTGGATAATGCTGTGGTTTGACTGAAAAAAGGTGAAAGGTCAAGTAAATAAGGAGGAAAATGTGTGCAGAGAAACTCAAAATGAACCCATAAGCCAAGAAAGGACTTTATTCATTCTTTGCTGAAAAGTGACCTCTTGTGGTCAAAGGCGATGGGGACGATTTTGCAACCATTTTAAGCTTTGTAGGAGTTTTTATCAAATAAACATGAAGCATCACTTCTTTCTGCTTTAAAAACAACTACATATACCATAAAATCTGGGAAAATATCCACCTGGAAAGCCTGAGATGTTTGAGAAAGACAAACAGCTGCTAAAGAGCAAAGCCAGGCACGGTTTAAAAGACAAAAAGCATCATTTTGTAGTGAGTTGTGGGTATCTCAGAGCAGCTGCACTATGATTTTCTTTTTCTGGCAGCAGCAATCTGATCTATATTTCCAAAAAAGATGCAAGAGGTAAAGATTCCCTACATCTGTCAGGAACAAGAGGCTTCTTAGATGCTAAACTGAAGCTTATGTCAGCTGTTAGAGACAAGTTTTTAACCTCAACATAGAAATCAGTCAGGTCAATTTGTATTAAATTGTATATTTTAGGGTCTTAACCCCAATATTTAGACTTTTTTGGTAAAATTGGATTAGGCTTATATTTAATATTTTTGGTTTTTAGACTCTAATATCGAAAAAAGTCAAATAAATGTATGTTTTATGTATAATGCTGTCAAGTTTTAACCTTAATATTTAAATTAGTATGGTCAATATCTATATTAAACATTATTATAGGGTCTTAACCTTAATATTTCAAGTTATTGGGTTAATTTTGACATTATTTTATATCGTAGGATCTTAAATTTGTATTTCATGGATAATATTGTCACGTCTTAATATTTAAATTATTCATCTCAATTAGTATAATTAATCATAGCCGAGTGATAAATGCTACTATTTCAATGACTCAGATTAATCTAAATTATTTATAGTTCAACTCTGAACCTAAAGTCTGGTACCTTTGTATCATATACTATATTGTAGTGTCTTTAACTTAATATTTTAATTAGTCAGGTCAATGTATATTTAATAATATTATGCAGTCTTAATATTGAATACAGTCTGGTAAAATTGTAATAGAATAATAAATGTATAGAATTTTGCAGGAACTTCATATCAGTATTGAAACTTGTTAGGTTTCCAGTAATTCCGTTACTAGAAAGCACTTTCACTCCAGGTTCGTTGTTTTGAAAGTGTTGTTTACATTACAGCGATTTGTTTCGATAACAGCTACAAAGGCAGAATGGAAACATTTGATTTCCAGGGATTTTGCTGGAAAGTGCTTTGGAGCTGTGTGTAGACCATGGTAAATTAGGTCAAGGGTCGAATTTCCTGTGTGTGTGTGTGTGTGTGTGTGTGTGTGTGTGTGTGTGTGTGTGTGTGTGTGTGTGTGTGTGTGTGTGTGTGTGTGTGTGTGTGTGTGTGTGTGTGTGTGTGTGGTTTGTTGTCACAGGTGTTTCTAATTTGACATTAGGACTTCCGTCAGAAACGAAACGACCCTTTGAAGGTTAGTTCAGGTAGTCAGAGAAACGTTTTTAATTAAAATTAATTAGCTGGAGCCACTGTCATTTCACCAGAAAACTGTGAATGGACACCACCGAACTGGAAAGGAAAAAGAAAAAACGGTGACAGACTTTACTTAAGAGGTACTAACGTTTAATTGGAGCAAGCGAACTAATTAGCGCCATTGCCAATGCTATCAGCTCAGCTAGCTAGTTTGCAGCTATGGAAAAAAGACATAAAGACGAAGAAAACGAACTTCACAGCAACAGACACGGTGGGACTTTGTATGAAGGACGTGGGAACTTCCCTTCTGCCTACAAGAAAGAAGGACGGACTTCAAAAACGTGAGTCAGAAAAACTACTTGTTTATATATGTCTTTGCGAGCTGGTTTGCTTGCTAATAGCTTCTGTGGTTTGCTGTGGGGCTGCACAATGGTTAGTGGTTAGCACTTTCGCCTTGCAGCAAGAAGATCCACGGTTCAAGTCTGGGTCTGGGATCTTTCTGCATGGAGTTTGCATGTTCTCCCTGTGCATGCGTGGGTTTTCTCCGGGTACTCCGGCTTCCTCCCACAGTCCAAAAATATGCTGAGGTTAATTGATCACTCTAAATTGCCCGCAGGTGTGAATGTGAGTGTGATTGTCTGTATATGTAGTCCTGTGACAGACTGGTGACCTGTCCAGGGTGTCCCCTGTCTTCAACTCCTTGCTGTTGTTTGTGGTTTTACTACATCCTGTTTATTTTGACACTGAAGCTGTTGAGTTGATTCATTGTTGTCCACGTTGACACAGTTGCAGGTACTGAGCCTGTCAAAGCTTTAGTTACTGGTTGTTTCGTCACTTGTTGCTTCTGTTGTTGCAGGCTATTTACAAGAAGCTCTACTGTATAATTATTACTTTTTCACAACAAATGTGCAACACTGTAAAGTTTTAGGATGTCATATGTGTACCTAACATTTGATACATGCATGAACACTTTATTCTGTGAGCTACAGCTGCTATATTAAAAAAGTCAACAATTGAATTAAGAGCCAACCAAAAATTATGTGATTCCAAATTCTTAATGTCAGTATTTAATTCTACTTAAACTTAAATTTCTTATCTTGTGGACAAAATAAGACATTTTTATTTCGTTTTTTCCTCACTTTTGATCATGTTCTTACATTTTATAGATCAAGAAAGTAGATTAATTGAACAGAACATGAAAATAATTTGTTTGCTACATTCCTGATGCTACAATACAGGAGCTGCTGTGTTGTTGTTATCTTTATGGACACAAATGTGTATTGTGAGCCACCTGGGGCTTTGAATAATATGGAATTTATTCAGTTAATAGCTGTAAAGTCACGTTTTATTGCCCGCCGGCCGCAGGCACGGAGGGGGATATTGGCGTGGGCACGTCCGTCCGTCCGTACGTCCACATTTCGTTTCCGGAGCATATCTCAGAAACTACTTGAGGGATTTCATTCATATTGCACCCAGGTCATCTCTATATAGTATAGATGTGCCTTTTGGGGTGCATGACCTTGACCTGATTTTCAAGGTCATAGTGAGGCACTTCAAATATTTTTGGTTTCCGGATCATATCTCAGAAACTAGTTGAGGGATTTCACTCATATTGTGCACACTTAGCCTGTTGGTAATGTAGATGTGCTTTTTCGGGTGCATGACCTTGACCTTATTTTCAAGGTCATTGTGAGGCACTTCAAATATTTTTTGATTCTGCTTCTGGAGCATATGACAAAAACTACCTGAAGGATTTCATGCATATTGCACCAACACCACCTGTGCATAATGTAGATCTGCCTTTTTTGGTGTATGACCTTGACCTGATTGTTTTTATTGTAGTGAAGATGAATCTTTTTGTAGGTGTATCGTCCAGTATATATTATTATTTCTTGCACTTCGAGGCACTATATATAAGGCGAGGGATGTTTTAAGCGAAGCGTGTTTATTTTTAATATGTCTCTTTTCGTTGCCTGTGCAGAAGGCCTGCCAGCTATTTGTGAGAAAATCAGAATTCTTTAAGCTTTATAAGCTCCACTGTATAATTATTAGCTTTATCGACAAATGAGAATACGATAGAGCTTTAGGCTATTTTACATGCATCTAACATCTAGGAGTGTGTAAGTTTTGTACTTGATATGTGCATGAACGCTTTCTGCTGTAGGTGCAGCAATGAATCGATTACTTAACTACTGAATTAAGAGCCACCTATCTTGGCTTATCAGTTAATCAACTGCAATCATTCTTTTAAGATATAAAATGTCTTTGTGACATTAGCCTGAATTTCTTTTGTTTGTGGACAAATAAGACATTTTATAGCCCAAACAATTGCTGACTGAGAAAATTATCACCGGATGAATTGAAAATGAAATTATTTGTTGTTTGCAGCCCTGTTGCCATGACACTGGAGCTGCTGTGTGGTTGTTGCTGTCTCCACACAGACACCGTTGCATATATTGAGCTCATTGAGGCTTTGGTTTACATGAAACTCATCCAGTTTTTGGTGCTTAAGTCACCTGTTGCCTTATTTTTATTACCTGAGCAGAAGATTTGCCAAAAAAAAAAAAAATATGCAGGTGGTCCTTGGTTTACAACGTTTGATCGTTATGTCAGCGCTGGTTACATGGAAGTAGCTGGTGAGCAGAGTAATACGTCGTTATTCATTATGTCTCCAAAGCATAACTCACTCTTCTGATGGCAGTGATTCAAAGAAAAGGAAAGGCATCCCCATGTAAGTGAAATTAGATATAACCAAACACTAAAGTTGTAAAAACAGTGCGACATATTCTGTTGTCTTCTTGTAAAATGACTCATACATGCATGAAAGTCATTAGTATTAATGACTTTTCCCAAGAACTGATCGATGTTGTGATGCACATAACATGCATCTATCCATGGGAATGGAACGTTGATGAAAGTTAAAGGACCCCCTGTAATAATCCAGCACAACAATGATCTTCAGTTTTTTGTATGTTTTCAGTTTCTGTGTGTGACTGAACTTTTTAGTTGGCTTAAAACCTACTGTACAATGACAGGCTGTTCCTGTCGATAACCTCTCTGGTTTGACCTCTGATTCACTCTGCTGCTACAATGAGCAGATTTGATTTAACTGGCTCCTCTAAAAGAACAGCTGGCTGCAGTCTGGCCACTGTGGTTGTAATGTACCGGTACTCGAACCGCCACTGTTTATTTAATATTTTTTCACTATAAGGGGTCACATCATGCTCCAGATCTGTGCTGTTTTCCAGGATTTTATTTGTTTATTACTCCCTGATTGTGAACCAGTCACTGTAGCAGAAGCATCTCGGTCATTCGGGAGAACTTTATCACCTCTTGAAGCTTTGTGTAGCGTTAATGCATCCCCGGTTCGTTGTTCTCGCAGTGATTGATTCCCCCTCTGTGATAAATGCATCCAAAGTTTGCTCCAAGTTACTTTCTGACCCACATCTTTCCCATGATTCCTCCAAAGTCTTCATCAAAGCGCTTTACCAAGAGAACTAAAAGTCACGACCCACTTTTGTGAAATAATTTCACATAATGTCAGCGCTGTTTTCGCCGAAGCATAATGCAAATGTCTAATTCTTGATCCGCTAAGTATAACTGCAGACTATAAAGCGTGCTTGTAGATGTCAGTGCATGTATGTTGTAAAAGAGATGGAGACGGATGGGGAGTAAAGTTCTTAGATTTGAGCTTTTCTGCCCACTCTGGCATGTAGGAGGAACGGGAGGAAAAGGAACAGATTGATAATGACTTGTAAGGGAATCGCAAGAGCTTCTGCACACCATGTGAGCAGATTTTTCCTCAGCTGCAAGAGGTTGCTTTTAGTCTGCGAGAAATTTAAAAGGTTATGGGTATTAGGGGAGAGAATGGTGCTTATAATGAGGACTGGTCGCAAATACATTTGAAATGGCTTTGGGTGTCAAAACCGTTCAAGATTCACTTGGCTTAAGAAGCGACTTAAATCTATTTTCTCTACCACAGGAACTCTATTGGTTTAAATTTATCCTCTCCATACTGTAAACAAATCGGATTTCCTTGATCTTTACGCTTCTTCTGGATGACCTTCTAGGTTTCACAACACAAATAAAGCAGACATTTACAAGCCAATAAACCTCAAAATAAAGCAGTCATTTACAAGCCAATAAACCTCAAAATCACCTTTTAAATCTTTTATTGACTGACCAGCGATGTGTGAGGTAGCATTACTTTGATTTCCTGACACTGAGAGAAGCTATTTCCCATTACAGTCATGCAAACCTTACAGTGAAGAATGTTTTTGTGCTTGCTAATATCCCTCTTCATGCAGCACAGGCATAGTCCTCGAAAACAGTCAGATCAGGTAGTCTTTTGTTGTCAGTTTTGATTTACTGTGTTTGTGAAAAAATAAATGTGAACTTATTGGTAGAAATCATAAAAAACTGCATGTCACATACAGTTTGTGCTGTTTTAATGAAGCAGCGTCTGTACTGGAAATGTAACTGAAAAATGTATCCTGATCACAAGTTTCATTTTACTTGATATAGATATTTAGAAATTTCAATGACTGACTTATTAATACAAAGGGTAAATGAGTTTAATTCAGATTTCACCCAGGACCCAGGAAAAGGTGTGTGAAAACATACCAAGTCACCTTGTGTCATTAGAATGCATTGTTTTGCATTTGACATCATGTAGTAGCAACCTAACTAATCATTTTGTCTTATTTTGACAGTGTAGAAAAAAATAAACATGTAAATTAAATGGACATGACGTGAAGTCTGCCTGAAGTATTGTGCAATTTATATGCAATCTTATGATGTCGCTTTCTGAAAAACACACAAATCACTCAAATATCAATATAAGTAAAAAAAAAAAAAAAAAAAGGATAACAGACTCATTTGACCTCGTTACACATTAAATGAAGAAAAACAAAATCCAGAGGCTCACAGGGGGCAGTGAAGGTGAAGTTCTGGCAATGTGCTAAGGGTTAGGGTTCCTTGTTGTTGGTTAAGACTGGGTATCACTGGACAGGACACTGCATCAGCCTGAACGTCAGATCCATCAGTTTCCATAGCAGCCTGCAAGGACTAGACTGATTGCAAGGTGTAGGTGGTCGGGCTTATATGGTCATTGTGGTTTTTTTTTTCAGTATTGTTTTTGGTTTTTGTTATATGTAGTGCACAGTGGAGGGAGAGAGACCAGAAATGTTGATTTTTTTTTTTTTTTTTTTTTTTTTTTTAGGCCTGAAAACAGCCGAAAATGTCAAATATATTATAAAAAGTCTGACAATTATATATTGACCCTGCTACTTATCGTTGTTGTTGTTGTATTGGACAGACCTAAAGCAGCTACTCAGGATCTGTTAAGAACTAGAAAATAAAGGATGTAAATGTCCATCTTTTTGAAGATGGACCATGTCGCAGTCATACAACAGTCAGTCAAGTAAGCCCTGATGCTTTACTGTGATTACACTGAACAACCAGTGGACTGTATGTTGACTGGATATATTGCTCTGTTGCAGCCCTCTTGTTTCTGTATGTTCTCTCAATTTTATTCCGCTCTGCCAGCATCTGCCGTCTTAGAAAGCTAACTTGACGGTTACATTTTACATCAGGCTTGTTCGTATTGTTTTTCCTCAAGGTCTGTCTGCACCGCTGTGCCGTATTTGTTTCTGGGACGAAGGCAGTGATGTAACATTTCAGTCTGAGATTGGCTCTCACATCAAAGTGAGAGCTGGATGCTGGCTCATTGGGAGCAGCGGTGGATAAGCTCCAGCTGAAACTTTGGGAGGACAGACTTAAATGCAAATGATGCTGTACAGAGCATAACTACGGTGCAGACTAATAAAAAAACATGCAGTTGCCTTTTAGCAAAAGCAAACAAGCTTCAGTTTTCAAGTGGGCTGCATGAGGATTATACTCTGTTGTTTTATTCATTGATTCTTTTATGTTTTTTTTTTTTACCCCTGCTTACTGAAGCAAGCAGGGGAAATCTGGCTACATTGAAAATGCAAAGCTCGCAGTGACAATTGCAGTGCTGATCAATCATTATAGATGCCATTAATAAGTTCAGAGCAGCAGGATATTTGTCTGATTTCATACAGCTGTCTGTGGAGACCGCGCTCCACTAACTCCACCAGAGGGCTAGAAAAATCGACTCTGAGCTTAAAAACACGAGGGATCCTTGGATGACATGCCTCTAACGCCAGTGTGGACTGATATATTTATTAAAATGTAAATGTTCTAGGAGTGCAGAGAGGGCTGTGGATTATCACATCTTCTGTTTTTGTAGGCAATGTCATTAATTAGTTAAAAAAAAAATAAACGACAAACAAAATTAAATACCAACTCTGTTTCATTAGTGTTTGAAAATGCTTATTTATTAGCATTTTAGACACAAATGTTTTATTTGTGAGCACCTGAAACTTTCATTAAACCTATTTTGTTTATAGTTTTTATTACTGCTGTGATTTCCTTGATGCTGCTTTAAAGCTCTTTGGAGGTAGTGAAAACATCTATGCAAGAGAATAATAATGAATGCATGCATTTAGGTTTTTTTTCAGTGTTCTACTTAGCATGTAGGTGTCCACTGTTCCAAATATATTTAGCATTTATATATAAGCAAGGATTAAATAACGATCCACATCAAATTGGCATGAAATTGCAGTTTAGCAAAAGTCACAAAGTCTCTCATGTATTAGAAGAATCACATTTCTTCTGTGAAAGAAATTGAGACACAATTAATAGAAGTTCCCTTTCCAAGATGGATGTAGAACAAGGGGGTAAAAAAAAGTTTTCTGGAGAGACAGACCTTTAGAACTTCTTCTGAGAATGATGGATTTAAAAGGCAGACTCCTTGGAGGGAGAAGTGGCGGCGAGGAAAGTTTTTTTTTTGGGGGCGGACCAATCTGAGAACGATTTCTGCTGAAAGAGACGGCAAAGAGAGAGAAAGAGGCCATTGGCGAGATGGAGAAGACCCAAAGTATGTTGTTAAGCGGGCAACTGTATGTGGCCGTCTGCAGACACTTAGCAGGGAGGACTCCTCCTGACCTCCCCCCGCCTGGATTGATACCACCTTTTGTTGGGCAGTGAAGCATTGTGGGAGTGCGGACGACTTGGGACTCCACTCACGTTCTCGGAGCCACTACAGAGATATCTGACTGAGTGCCAGACACACACAGACACAGATAGCTTAGTCCTGTCTTGTGTTGGAAGTCGGATTGGCACCGCCATTGTGGGGTGGAGAAGCGATGCGGGACCGCGAAAGGGCTTTGAAAGCAGCTCACACATGCTACATGCACACAGAACCACACAGCAGGGGGAGACGATGCCATGTGTGCATATACAGCTGCCAGAAAGCAAATGAACAGCATTAGCTTAGAGGAATTAAGAGGCAGTGACTGAAGCAGTGGGAAACATTACAGCTGACATCCAGAACGAGTCGTCCAAAACATTACACCAAGTTATTTCTGTCAGTCTGATGCTGCTGCATGCTTACAAGCTGTACAGTTCATGCTTTTAGTCAGTTTCATGGGTTGATCCGGTGTTTTGTGCTTTATTCGAGTTATTTGAGGTCTTTTCTCTTAAATTAGATCTTTTATAGAAGATGTGTTGTTTGGCTTATCTGGGCAGGTTTGCTGATCTGAAAAGCAGGAATAGAAAACGGTGTTAATATCCAGAATGCTCTACGTTTCTGTGTGTAATCATTATCAGGCATTGAGTGGCGTCTGTGGTGCTTATGCGTTTTTGCACCGGTGCAACACATTTTATGAGGGAAGAGAGGGGGGAAAAAGTCAATTAATCTCCAAACCACGCAGAATGCACCGGAGCCACAAGACATTATGGGGAATATTGATTAAGGACTTTAAAGTGCTGGAATCAAATTGCATTCGTATGATTATTAACTACAGGGAGGGCACCAGGGATTTGCGCAAATGAAATGGAAAATTGTTTGGTTTCGTGTAATCCATATGTTAAGGTTTCTGCTTAGAGGTGAACAATATAGGAAGAAATGATATAAACAAATGTGCTGCTGCATCTCATGTATTGCTTATGACTGAACCTGTCTGAAATCCAATGCAAATGAACTTGTTTTGTCATTTTGTTCATGTAATCAGTTAGTTTATTGACTACAGTGCAACACTATAACATCAATCGCACATAAATGAAGTCCGAAGAGTATTCCAATACAATTTCACATGTTTTTGTTTTTAATCTTCATCAAAAGGCATCGATATTCTTCTCCATTAAGTCCATTTGTGCACATAAGTAATTCAAGCTAGCTCAGAGACATTTTCCACCTTTCGTCTTCTGAAAACAAGAAACAAACAATTTTTGAGTGGACCAGCAGTGAATTCATGACAGTCCTTTATATTGAGTCGGTCTGAATACATACACACACACAACTCTGCAGATAATGATTATAAAGCCAGTGTTTCATCCCAGACAGCAACTTAACCTGCTCTTCTCCTGCTAAGGCACGTTTTGATGGAACACGCTGTCTCTAATAAACACATTTAACCAACAGAGTTTCACCTTGATTCTCTCTTGGGATGGAAAAAAAACAAAGCTCTTGTGGGAAATGTATGAAAAACACAAACTGCAATTACAAATAGATGATGCAGGTTGAGGGCGAATGAGCACAGCACAAACCGTATTAGAGCACCTCATCATGTTAGCGCCTCCAGGGCCCCGCTGGTGATGGATACGCTGTATTACAGTGTGAGAGTGCAAGGGTTGACTTTTTCCTTCAAGGGTCAGGGTGTTTGGACTGTTTTTGAACAGAAGACATTGTGGAAAGTGAGAATTTAAACAATGTTGGCTTTGAATGGTTCAGTAGTCTTGATTGATGGCAGTAAGTTGAGTAAAGTTTTGGTCAAAATTGTGATAAAAAATTATGTACAACAGGTTTTTATCCTTTGCATTTATGTGTCAAGTTAATCTCTGACGTTGCAAATATTCATACACTCCCCGCCATGAAAAGAGTTTTCTCGCTGGCAACCATATTGATTTTAATCCATACCTTTGTACAATTGGCATTGCTATTCATCCCTCTAAGCACAGAATCCAGAATATCCTTCTTGTAAATTTCCATTGTCTTAGCTGAATCTTAACGCACAAACTCTGCGTCCCCGCTTTGTAATTTGTATTCTCCATGCTCAAGCTGAAGTCCCCAGATGATGTCACTTGAGTCATTTTGCAGACTTGATAAACCTTTTCATATTCATAACCAAGAAAATCAGTGTTTACCGTGGTAAGAACATTATTAAATGCAACATGCTGTGACAGAGCCAGATAATTGATCTATTAGGAGTTGCACTAAATGAACCACATGATCATATATTCTGCTAAATTTGTGTTAAATAGCTTAACTAAAGTAATTAAAAAAAAAAATCTTGGTTGCAACTGGAGCTCAATTAAAGGTAAATCTGTTACTGTTTGATGTTAAGTAGTTAATAGACTTGACAGATTGTTCAATGTGGAAAATGGAAGCTACAGGCTCTGCTTTTCATGAGTTTTTCTTCAGAATTATCAGAAATATTTGCCCATAAGTGGTTCTTATGAGCAGCACATAAATAAATCGTTCTGAACGAGGGCCTGAGTCATTATTATGAGAGGAGCGACTTCAATTTACATTTTGAATTAAATGGATTAAGAGTCTGTTGACCCTCAACCCAACTGCACATACAAGCCCACACACACATCACGCCTGTGGTGAAATGTTGCAATAATGAAGGGGAATCTGAAAGAAAGACTTCTTCATTATAATATGTTCATCAGCATTACAGATTTTTGTTTATTTTAATTTTGTAAAACTGGGATTTTGATCCAGTTGCCTCTGAAGCAGGCGTGTCAATCTGATTTTGGTTCAGGGGCCACATTCAGCCCAATTTGATCTCAAGTGGGCTGGACCAGTAAAATCACAGCATAATAACCCACAAATAACAACAACTCCAAATTTTTCCCTTTTGTTTACTGCAACAACAACAAAAAAACACATTTCATAAATTATCTTTTTGCAAAACATTGTGAACAACCTGAAATTTCTTAAGAAAATTAAGTAAATTTCAACAATGTTATGCCTCAGTTTATCACTTACACATTACAACTTACAGAATATCTACAAAGGCACAAAACATTTAGTCATGGGTTTCTGGAACTGAATGATAGAGTGTTTTACTTTCTAATCAAAATGACAAAAGTCAGACAAAACCAGACAAGATAGCAAAAACAAGACACTATCACAAGAATGAGACCCAAAATGACAGAAAAGGAGACACAAACAGCAAGAAACAAACAAAAAAATTCACAAAAGTTACAAAGCGACCTAAAAATGGACAAGACACAAACGAGACAAAAAAGGACAAAATAAAGAAACGCAAGCGAGACAAAAAACAAAAATGATGCACAAAGCAGCACTTTTTATATGTCAACTCTTAAATTGCATTTCTGGAAGATTCAAACAAAAATATCACTCAAAAATTGCGCTGAAATGCAACGACCCTTCTGTTTTTAATGATTTTTATCACACCCTTACTGTCCTTGTGTTTAACCTCAGCTTTACACATCCAAAACAAATTGTTACAATGACAAGAAAAGGTTTTTTTTGACACTTTATAGTTAAAAGGAAAAATAAATGAAAAAAAAAATAAAAGAATTGTCAGTCGCTGTCATAACCCAAAAAGAGCCTCAAACAAGGAAGTCTTGTTCAATTAATCAAACTTGTTATGGCGGGCACGCATATAAATCATTAATACGCAGGCAAAGCTGACATCAATAAAATCTAACAGCCTTAATGAGTGAGGGGAGAAAAAATGAGATATGAGCAGATGTTCAAAATGAAAACCTCATCAACAATGGTTATGTAAAAATGTCATATTTGGGCCAAGACACCGGGTGGCGCTGTTGAACTGAAGAAAGGGCGAGGATGTAGAGAGTGCATGTGTGAAATGCAGACAGGGAGAGAGGAGAGATACAGTGAAGGCCGAAAGAGATACAGAGGCAAAGAGAAGGAGCTGAAGAAGTAGAGAAGAGAAGGAGCCATATGGCAGTGGAGGGGGCAGAGAAGCAGAAGTGGGAAGCATATTTCCTTGATTTGAGAAATGGGGAGGGAGAGAGGGGTTAAAGATAGAAAGGGGGGTAGTGGGTGGAGAGTAAGTGTGATAGAAGCATCCCATCGGCTTTCCCGCTGTGTTAATTACATCCATTATTGCCCCACGAGTTTCTGGGTCACTTGAATTGTTATTCTCGACAACATCCTAGGAGGAGAGATTACAGGAAATTACAGCAAATACGTAAGACCTCACTGGCCTTGTTTATGGGTAATTCTGAGAAGCAACACACTGCTCTGCAAAAAAAACCCAAAACGTGTTTACCACTTGAGTTCTCCCCAAGGGCCGGGCCATGCAGTAAGGCACGAGCCTCGCATTTGTTTTGCTTTCCCCGCTCTCCAGCCTTTTCACTATTTGTCTCTGCTCCTCCCCTTCTTTCTCTTCATACAGCATCCTGAGAGGCAAATGAAATTGTACTCCGTGCATTATCATGCCGCTACAAGTTGCGTTTAATTACCAGAGCAGCGAGATGTCATCACTTTCGAGCATTCATCGCCGCTGTTTGTGCACGGCTGCAGATTTTTTTTTTTTCCAAACCTGAGCACCTGAGCGTGTTCATGTGTGTCAATCCCCCAGTGCTGTAGAGTCAATCTGTGTGTTCTGGCTCTTTTTCTCTTTATAAGTGGATATCTGAGCCCTAGCAGCTTGTCGGCCGCATGTGCAGGTTTGCAGTCTGAGCACACCATCAAGCGATGTTGTGCTAGGTGACAACAACCTCTGGGAGAATGATGTAACTCAGAAAGGAGGACGAGAGGGACGAAGAGGGAGTGCGAGAGAGACAGAGGAAGAGATGGATCCACACGTGCAGACAAACACAACAAACAGACACACAAAGAAACACAACAATAGACAGAAGTCGCAGCACAGTGGGGTAGATTGTGTAACAGATCATCTCGTTGTCAAATTGGTGCAACTCGCTTCTAGGCTGCTTCCTAAAGCCAGACAGGAATGATGCAGCAAATCTGTAACGACTGCAACACACACTTGCGAGCATGAATCATTTATTTATGGCCGCATAAATCAAGCGGTGCGGCGAGATAAACAGTAAAGACGAGTTTGTGAGATCTGTCAGTTACAAATAAAAACACAAAATCGCAGATAACAGAGGCGACCGTGAATCTGCCAGCGATGGCTGATGCTAGCCCGTTGGGTTTCTGTCTGAGACACTGTCTTTGGTGATGCATTCATCCTCTGATGTCTGCTCACCTGGCCTCCGCTGGGGAATATTATGCACCTGTACATGTTCTGCGTGGGATGGAAATGGCAATTAGCTAAAGCAGCAGAAGGCTCTTTTTAACCGTGGCCAGGCATCGTCTGGTTTAAATTAGAAAATTCAAACCAAATATGCCTCTTTGAAAATGATCTCAACATTAACACGGTGGCTTTGCAGTCAGTATCAGTCCTTTTTCGCTTTGTTCTATCAGAGACACCTGTAAAATATAGGATGCATAATACATTGAAATCACTGAAAACATATTAAATGTTGGGGGAGAAAAGGATCATACATATATGCAAAACATGATCGCCTAAGCAACTAATGCATTGCGCTGCATTTCTTTCTTATCTGTCCTTGCACTTTCCGATATATTTCAGTTGTTGGAGTGATATATAGACATGTGATTAGTGGTAAGAACTGCTTCCATGTGATCCCTGTGCTTTTTCTTAAAGATCAAAGTTGATCCTGCACATTTTAACATTGCAGAACATTTAAAAAAGCATTTTCGACAAAACTGTGTCCTGTAAATATGAAAAGGTTCCATTCTCTATCTTTCTTTTAATGGAAAAAAGTTAAACATCATGTTTTATTTGTAATATTTATCTTATAGGGAACTCTCAATATGCATGGCAATCTTTGTAACACCACATCAATATTTGCATGAAACACATTTCTTTTCTCTTTTTTTTGAAAGACTGGAGTGGTAGTTTGTTTCTTACACGGCTAGCATATGAGTGGGGGGTTGGAAATTTAAAAGCTTTTGCTTCATCCATCCCTTTTTCAAACCAAGATATAATTTTATGTCTGTTGTCAAAAGAGCTGTGTGCAGGTTTGAAATAAATTTACTGAACTGAACTGAACTGAACTGAATCCAATTTGGCTCTAAAGGAGTCATAAGAAAGTTAAATTTCAACTCCGCTTATCACTTCCAAATGAAATTTCACCCCTGCTAATTCATAAACAGCACTGCCGACACATACTGTGCTGGCTATTTATCTGTGTCATTTATCAAGTCAGCATTTGTCATAATATGTTGTTCGTCAAGCAGGATTCTCAGTTAACCTCTTCAGCTGCTGCTGAGCTGCTTGATTAGCAGGTGAACCGCGCTAATTGTGTGAGTGTCTTGCAACAGGTGCTGCTACAAAACGCTTTACATGGACGGGACTGGACTCTGCTATGATTGCAGAAAGCAGACGATGCTGCAGCTTTGAATATTTTTTCATGATAAGAAGCACTCCTATGGTTATTATTCGTTCACCTTACTAGACAGAGGTGGGCAGTAGTGGAAGAAGTAGTCGGGTCCTGTACTTAAGTAGAAGTATGTTTGTGTAGATTCCGAGTCATCCAGGCCTCGGTGATCCTAAAGGCTTGAGTATTTGTTTTGTTTTTGAAAGTTTATTTTGAACATTTCAACATAAAAAGAAAATGGCAACAAAGACAATGAATAAGTTGCTCAAAAAGGAATGGGAAGAAGTCAAGCTTATCTAATCCCACCCCTTCTCCTTACATGCTGAGTAAAAGTGATGCACCTGTCTTTTTGGTTCTTTAAAATGCCTTACATCTCGCCTCTTGGATGAGCAGAACAAGAATCAAACTAAGAAATCCTGCTGCATTTTGCTGAAGTTCTTAGAAAAAAAGTACTAATACCACACTGCACATCTTTGCATTGAAATTATGAGTCAATAAAATATAATATGGTACTGAAAGTAAAAGTATTTAGTGCAAAAAATAACTCTTACACTATAGCACAGTTAAAATATGTCATTAGGTTATAGTTAATCATCTGTTTATCTCAAAGCAGGACTGTTGTCGTGCTGAAACAAAACCGGAAACAGAATCATTAAAATACAAAAAACTTTCGATATCAGTACTGCCAGATCTTACCCGTTTAAAGTTCTCACATTTACCTCAAATGGCAGGTTTCTAACTAAGCTTTTACTTTAGTCTTTAAAGTTCATTTGTTTGGCTTTGTTTTCTTTTTTTCCAGCATACAATGGTCGACACTGAAACATGCTCAAAAAACATACACCCACTGCTGCAAAAAGTCATTATTGAAGTGTGGCTGCACAATCCAGTCTCTGTGCGAAATAAAGCAGGTTCGAGTCCTTTCTGTTTAAATTTTTAAAGTCCACACAACACAACCTTGTAAAATTAATGAAGACTCCTTTCATTTGAAGACGCTGTATTTACAGATAAAGCAAGGGAGGCAAAAAATAGTTTGTCCACATGAATAGTAATGTAAAGAAACGCAGGGAAATGTAACATCCTCATTAACTTTAAAGAGTTTAAGCTCGTAGTTGTTCATATGTGTGTGTATATATGATACCAATGAAACGACTGGATCGACATCGAGTCATGTTTCACATTCACCTGCTGGGATTGTTAACGGCTTTGAACATGTCAGTTACACTAAAGCTACTTAACGAAATTCAATAAACAGATTTAATTTTCTTACCAAACTTCCGTTGAGAGATATCGTGAAAGCTAAGCGAACAAATCCCCATCTCTAACCTCCACTTATCTCGGTCCTGACATGGACAAGCGTCACTCTCATTTGCCTCAAGTTTGCCAAAGCTGACATTCATTCATGTGGATTGGACGGGTCGCTTTGAGGCCAAGCACTTGTTTTTGGTCGGCTGCGTCGCTCTCTGTGCACCTATCTTCTTGTTCCACGGCATGTTGCACAGCGAGTCTGCTAGTGGCCTGGTGGGTGTAAGGATGCCCTGCACACTTGTCGTCTGCGTTGATGCGTGCGTCACTGCTGTTTGCCTGAGCCAGTGGGCAGGATTGGGCTTGACCGGGGTTTAGCTGGCTGAACGTTGGCTGTACACAAGGAGAAGTGCATTTAACCATTTAGGTTCATCATCCAGAAGTTACTGATATTTGTGGATTTGTCGGACAGTATTCTAAAAAAAGAGTTTGCTGGTGTCTCATTGTTTCTCATACATTGATTTATTTGTGGCGAACTGCCACAACATTAGCATTTACCGCCACATATTGATTTATTTTTTATTATTTAAAATGAGCAAAGTCTTGTTTCATTGTAGAACTGTGCCCCTCTCTTTCTCTCCGTCTCTCTCTTTTTTTCTGTCTCTTTCTGTGGGAGGAACAAATTTTTTCTGCTTTTACTTGCAGAATAGAATCAGTCCATGGTCCTATTTCAGATTTCCTTTTATTTGTCCAATACTGCCGCCTTCATGGTGACTCTAGTTGTCTGTCTGTTCATAACAATTTTCAGTTAAAATGTCATCTTACCTTTCCAAACATGTGTCCACTAACCATGGCAGGAAGACATCTGGTTTTAGGGCAAATGTCTTCACTTTCGTCTGGTTTGTAGCTGCTAACTAGCTTTAACTGTCTGACCCAGTTACATTGATGATGGCTACGTAGTGATTGAAAAAAACTGTAGTATTGCATGGACCAGGCATGCTGCTAATGTACTTCTCTCACACAGGCAAATCCAACTGCTCGTTTTTAATTTGTGTATGGCCTGAATTGCGCTGTATGAGCTAACTCAGTTAGTCACTGTTTGTAAGACACATTTGTCCAATCCCCCAACCCTCAAATGAAAGAAAAATAGTTGGTTTTTGAGGGGATGATATTATCTCAAATGTATGATCTGTAAACATGAACTAGTTCATTTAAATCCTTGTGAAGTGAGCTTTGAGCCAGCTCCCATGACACGTGAGCTTGCAAAACACTTCACAGCTCTGTAACTTGATGTTGTATCGTTCTCAATACAAGTAGGTATTGCCTTATATTTAGGGACTAGACATGTTTAGATCTTGTTTTTAAATGGAAAGCTCGTAGCTAGGTTGTTGCTGGGCTAGCAAGAGTTTATACAGTGTCCTTCAGAATTCATCAGCTGTATAAATGTTGCCCAGTCATCCAACAGGTGATTGTGAAGTCATTGGTAATATAATTTACTGTAGTACAGGAAATAAATTCATGTTGAGCAGGGAGAAAATGTACTGTCACAGATGGGAAGCTCATAGACAATCTGAAGATGCTTAAGTCAGGAATACACTGGCAGGTTAGTGATGTGTTTAAGGAATCTGAAGTGACAACTCGTGCAACAGTTTGTTTCTATGCGTGTTCTGCATGTTGCACGTCTGTGTGGCCTTTGAGTCTGTGATTAGTGAGTGGTGGCAAAATATGTTTTTAGTCTGGATTCACAAAAGAGCATTGTTATGGTGAATTAGCAGTTTGTCATTTGTTTTAAGCAAAAAATTACAGATGCAAAGCAACTTTTTCTGATTAAGAATTTTAATGGAATTTTTAATATCCACTTTCTGACAGTTTGGAGAACAAACAAGTAATCAAGTCAGGGAAAAAAATCACCGTCTTATTTGACAAGAAAGTTAATCATTATTTGCAACCCAGCAATTTTTTTATTTTTTATTTTTATCACAAACACATTTTGTTACAGACAGGCTGGGCCAATGGGGAACAAGTGGTTGATTGACTGGCTGATATCTCGTATTCAACAAAAAATTGCAATAAACAGGCCTAAGCAATTTTGAAGATAAAGCAGAAAAGCCTTTTGGAGTTGATGTACAACAGAAGGACACACACACAACCGCACACTTGGAGGAAATGCGTGGTCCAAAGTCAGAAGGTCATGGAGGCCTTGATGTCAAAACTCCTGAGCTGTTTCATCCATCTGAAAGAGCCAGGCCTGTGCTGAATCAGATTTAAATAAATTAGAATCTCTGCTACATTCTATGTCCTTTTAGGTGAGCAGAATAAGGTTAAATATCCTGCAACACAAACACCGGGGAAACATCAGTCAACAGAAGTACACAAGTGACATATCTATCCAACTGTAATGCGGTTTGGAGTTGAGAATTGGTTGAAAGGTGTAATAACATCATATTTCATTCGCAGGGTGGTGTTTCATGTCTTCACAGCAAAAGGAAAACAAGCTAGATAACCTTATTAACAACCGGTGATATCGAGACAATATTTTTTGCTGTAATGCTTCAATTTATCAAGTGCCCTTGTTGGGTGTTGATTTTTGTGCTTTTAGGTTTGCTTTAACACTTTGACAGTAAGCTCCTCTGAGCATAATGCCTTCAAGTCCTCTTGAGGGGAAAGGAGAGGAAGAAGACTGACTAAAAAAGGTGAATAATATTAAAAGGACGAGCAGTAATTGGACTCTAGAGCACAACAAAGGAATTTACGATTAATTTTAGAGGATATTAGCTGTCAGAGGGAAAACACTTGAGAATTGCAATTAGTCCACTATCTTTGTCATTAATTTAGCACTTATTCTCTGTATTTAACTTTCCTGGCTGTACAGCGTTATTAGTTTTGCCTTTATGTTGCTCTCCTGATATTCTGTAAGGATGAAAGCTTCTTTTTTTTTCTCAGAGCCCAAACCTCTTCAGCATCATCTCCCCAGCCTCCTGCAGACAGCTTTACCCTGGGGCTGACTAACGAACGGACTGCTCAATGAACCGAAACGACTAAATGACTTGTTGTTGCTGCGCATCAAAGCAGGTGCATTTATGGCACTGTAGACAAAGGGAGGTTGAGGGGATCCAAAAGGCACGCTGCTTGTTAGTGTCAGCTTGGCTCGGGGAAGAGAGAAATACCAAGGTGAGAGGATCAAGCGCTGTCACGGGGTAATAAAAGCGAACCAGACCCGAGGTTGTGGGGGGAAAAGAATGCAAAGGGAATGGCGACACGACCTTCCAGAGTTATTTTGATTGTCGCCGTCACTGATGCTAAGGTAAATGTCATGTTGTGGCAAAAAGCCGCCGTTATCTTGCTGCTAAGGTTAACGGCAACAATGTGGAATGAAAGCAAAGCAGAGAGATAAGAGAAGGAATTCAGCAACTCCGCGACGGTTATTTTTAAAGCCCGGTTTCAACATGTGGATCATCGCCTGAAAGTGTAGCAGTGAAGCTAATTAGGCTAAGTAGTTTGGAGTCACTGGAAAACAGAACCCTGACAATTTTCCCACCAGCGAGAAGCCAACAGTAGCCTCATCAGGTCAACCATATCGCCAGCTGCTCCAATCAATTCTTCCTAGTTAACACCCATGGCGCGGCATAATGAAATAATTATAAATAGAAATGGAGAGTATCTTGTTGATTTGCAGCATTTCAATCTCATTTTAAAAAGGGGATTAGCTTTGTCAGTCGAAACCAAGGCCCACACTAGCTGAATTACTCCAATGTACCCCCCAAAAAAAGGATTTTTAATTAATTCCAAAGATTAGTTATGATCTCTGAGATTGCATTTGTTAATGGAGTCATGGCACAATGGTAACAAAGCTCTCAATAGGCAGACTGCTGCTCCACTGAAGGCCTGTCTTTGTACGGCCTACCCTCACTTGATACTATCAGCTTCTGAATATAATGCAGAAAATGTTGTCATCCATGCCGAGTAGGGAAGTTAAATTAAATGCCTGGTTTTATTGATGAGATTTGTGAACTAATTCTACATAAAAAAGCAAAACATGATTCACCAGAATAATTTAAAAGGTGCAGCAGTCGTATTTATATCGCAAACCTCAAGGTTTTAATCAAATTGTGGGGCATAGGCACTAGAAATTCATTAGCTGAAAGGCAGTTTTGAACACTCACGATTTCCAAACTTTGTTATGTACACAGAGGAAAAAGTTCATCTTTGCAATAAAATTCTACGCTCGATTTCCTCTCAAACTGCCAGCTATAAAAATAATTGCTGAACATAAGAAAGCATACGATACTGACAGGAGAACAGGCAAGCAAGATAATTAGGAACATTATGTTGAATGGTTTCTTTGCTTTTTTTAAGAAAAAAAAGCTTTTGTAAACCATTTAACTTCAATATATCAACATTGATTAATGACTTCTCTATATAGTAGATTTCATTGTTTGTGTTGAGCCCGTTACTCCCTCTCTGGATTCAAATTACTTTTGCAGGAAACAATACATGCGGGCAATCCAAACTCATTTTATCTCGGTGACAACAGCCTCACTTCCTTGTTGGCTGTAAGTTACACCTCAGGGCTGTAATTTCAAAAGACAAGTGCTTAACGACACTCTCTGGTCATTCAATAAACCCCTAAAAGCTCATCTCTGGGTGTCAAAGGGAAATTAAAGTGACTTGGATGCAACTTGCTTCTTTGAAAATGTTCAGATCTGTAAAGTTTCTGCTCCTCAGTTGCTGCAGCTCACCTATGACTCTGCTCAAACACTGTTAAACTACTTGGAATAAGTCAGTGGGATGTCTTCAAAGCAGACACTGATTCTGGAGAAAAATATTGATACAGAAAGCCCCACTGTCCATGTCGACAGAATTAGTTCTGCTGGTTTGTTTTGTATAAAACTATGAAAGTTTGAGCCTCTGTATTTGACTATTTATTTATTAGACTTATTTCAGACATGCCACAGTATCATAAAGGCAAAAAAACAAAATGAAATGCACAACAAAAAAATCAAAAACCTAGAATAATATCTCTAAAAGTTCCAAAATTTCTCAGTTTTCTTTTCTGTTTCAGTCACATGGTACACACAGGACTTACTACCTGATTGCATAACCATTGTTTTGATGACTGATTGAGCAGGCCAAGGCATGGTTCCAATGTTCTGGTTCTCCATCCAGGCTTTAACTGACCTTGCTGTGTGGCATGGGGCATTGTCTTGTAGAAAAATCCAGTCATTGGAGGCAGGAAAGAGTTTTCCAGCTACAGTCCAATACAATAACTTTGTTAGTCCCTGAAGGGAAATTCCATTGTCTGGGGTCTCATCTGTTTACTTTAGAATTAAATAGTCATGTTAAGATTTCTGCATCTTTCTGTCCTGCAGTGCAGGGATAGGAGCTGTCCACCACTAATGTTTCGTTGCTCATTGAGGCAGAAATGAAATGGATGATCCATGTTTGTCAGAATGGCCTCCATCTTGCTCAGCACACGTCTGTCCACCTCATCCTCCAATGAGTTCAATTTGATTCCAACCACAGAGCCAGCTTTTTTAATCAGTTTGTTTAGACACCTTGCATCCTTGTTACCACCCGGAAAAACTGCGTTTTCCGGAAGGTATTGTTTTGAGCTGCGTGGTCTTGGTTGCTTGCTTGGTTGCTTGCTTGCTTGCTTACT
This sequence comes from Acanthochromis polyacanthus, assembly GCF_021347895.1. Lineage (NCBI taxonomy): Eukaryota > Metazoa > Chordata > Actinopteri > Pomacentridae > Acanthochromis > Acanthochromis polyacanthus. Next base: position 22,637,939 of record NC_067134.1, on the reverse strand, counting down.
TGCCTGTTTGGTCAATTTGGTTTCCGCGCGATAACTCGATAAAACATTGATGTAGCCTCACCATATTTGGTACACAGGTGTACCATAATAAGACACAGTTCAAGTTCGAATTTGGTGACCGTGACCTCATTTTCAAGGTCACAGGGGTCATCGTTGTTGCCGGGCGGTCCAAGTTTGGTAAAACTTCTTGTTTTTTTTTTTGTATATTTGTTTTTTGTACTGCCTTCCCGGTAGACTGCAGCATAAAACTGATTAGTTCATAAAGCTGATGGTAGAAGACTGTTTTCTGGAGTAGTGCTGTACCTGACCTGGTTCATTTGCCCTTCACACAATTGCATTTGCCCTGTTCCACCCATACTGAAACAACCCCAGATCATCACTAATCCAGCCCCATGTTTTACTTTATCAACAAGACAGTCCGGTTGGTAGGCTTCTGCAGGCTTCCTCCGAACCAGTGAGTTGACTGGAGTGGGCATCAACTGAAAATTGTATTCATCACTGAAGAGAACCTTAGCTCAATCATCAACAATCCAATTCTTGTGATCCCCAGCAAAGAGTAACCAGGCTTTCTTCTGCTTTTCTTGATGAAGGGCTTTTCCAGTGCCCTGTGTTGCTTAAGATCAGCTTCAAGAAGTCGGCTTCCAATTGTCCTTGCCAAACAAGTCACATTTCTCCACAGTGCCCACTCATTTATAAGATCCCTGGAGGTCTGAGGACTATTCCTGACACGGGAACGGACGAGTGCATGGTCATCTGGTGTTGTAGAAAGACGTGTCCTACCACAACCAGTTAGCAATTTGGTAGTTTTTTTTCTTCTTCTTGGTGTCATGAATGGCTTCTTGGAGAGCTTCAGTTTTTTGGCTACCTGTCTCTCACTCATACAATTTCCAGCAGTGCCAAGATGGCTGCCTTTATGGCTTCACATAGTTCTTTAGTTTTAGGCATTATGAGAATTGACAACTTCTGAATTGTGCTATGGCTTGAATGTAAGCAGGAAACCACTCTAGGCCTTTGCAAGTGTAGTGCTGCTTATGACATGAAATGGCCTCTTATATACCCTGGGAATACAATTAAGCTGATGCATGTCAAATAGGACATTAAGTATTATGGAATGAGCTGCATTTTTTTGTCGTGTTCATTGTTTTCTTCAGGTAATCTACCTTTAGCGGTAGCAGGCAGTAAAAGGAACAAGAAATTGAAGAAAACAATATTTATTTTTCCATGACTGTATTATGAAATGAAACGAGGACGAGTATCCAAGGTGAACCGATGATTGTCGAGCTGCAGGACATCATCACTGTTAACATAGAGGGGCATGTGGATAATAAGCAAAGCCACTTTATGTGTTAACAGAACACGTTTTTGCGTTTCACATGTTTACATTGCATGTGACACATTCCGCTGTCCTCCTGACCTTAACCATTTTAAGTGTTGTAGAAGGAAGTACATAATGGTAAATGGTTGTATTTATATAGCACTTTTATCCAAAGTGCTTTACATGATATGTCACATTTACCCATTCACACACACATTCACACACTGATGGCGGAAACTGCCATGCAAGGCGCTAACCACGACCCACCAGGAGCAATTAGGGGTTAGGTGTCTTGCTCAGGGACACCTCGACATGAGCACGATGGGCCAAGGATCGAACCGGCAACCTTCCAGTTACAAGACGGCCACTCTACCCACTGAGCCATGCCGTACATATACATGATGTGTGGAATGTGCCTTGTGTTGCCCTATTACCATCATGTCAATCATCAGGCTTACTACCTGTATTGTGTGCTGTGTGAAATTTGAAGTTTGTTTACAATGATTTAACTGATTTTCAACATTCATAGGTGCAGTCAAATTCCCGATCCATTTCACCATTTGGCTCATTCAGATGCTCTTCTGTTACATGACTGACAAAGTACTGTCTAAATGAATGTTTGCTCTAGTGTGGAACTGCTTGCACCACAGTAACTCATTAGCTCATCGCTAAAGCTGTGTACACAGAAGTCAAGTGATGAGCAGAAGTGACTGCAAAGAACCAACTACGAAAGAGGACAGGATAGCGGGTCAAGTGAGATGCCAAGAAAAGAGGAGGAACACGAGGATGAAGTTGCAATAATTCTTCTCAATTCTCACATCAATATTTGCTGCCGTTATCCAGTCTGTTAGCTTGACGTTTTGTGCTTTCATGAAAGCCTTTTCACAAACATAACACTTTTTTCCCCCTTTGCATTCAAATCACAGCACAATTGTGGCTTTTCCGAATTCATTAATTCCTCCGGTCTCTTTTCAGACGTGCCACCTGAACCAGCAATAGCACAGCCTTTGTTGTACAGCACATCCACTGCTTTGTTTGGCAGACATGTCCAGCGACTATTGTGATGAAAGGCGTTTGTTTTTTTTTTGTTTTTTTACAGCAGCTTTTATGTAAAATGACAGAGTAGTACATGGCAGAACACTGTGATCAGTCAAAAGGACAAAGCCTGTCGTGCCTCAGTGGTGAGACTTAAATTTTTTTTATCAGCCCCCCCATGATATAATTTCTTATTACATGCACTTTTTCCGTTCAGTTTTGTGCAATATTTGTTCAAAAATCATCACACAAGCATCATGAAGGCTGTGATGGAGACTTTGATTATCTTCGTTAAGACACTGAAATGAACATTGATGAACGTCAAATCCTCATTTATGATTCAAGAGGCCTTCTTAAAAGGTGTACACAAACGCATGCAGATAGCCTGACAGATCACACATCTGGGGGATGCACAACGACGATGTGAGAGCTAAAAGACAAATCTAAGTGTGTGTGTGTGTCCCTCTGAGGTAGCATAAGAGTGCTTTATCTGTCATCATAAGGACAGAGACAAAGGCTGCAAACGGGAGCCCCAGCCAAGACGCTCAAACAGAAACGCACAATTTGTGTGGTGTGGCCTGGCTAAAACACAGTATTATCTGTTCACAAAACTGTCATTCAGAGAAACATGGAAATCTTGAGATGCATTTGAAATTTTCTTACCATGACATGCACTACTGCAAGTTATACATTATTAAAATGTGCGTAAAATGTTCCGCACTTTCCTCTTTGTGTTCATATTGTGTGTTTCTTTTGAAATTCTAATTTCAGGGTAAGTAATTCAATTATGTGCATTTGGCACTGTGACTGCCTTCATCTGTGTGAATTGGAATAGGAAGGATTATTTGGAGTGGCACCTGAAATAACAAGAAAAGTACTCAGAGCGCAGTACTCCGCCAGGCCTGCTCAGTTGTATCATTTCCGACGACTGTAATCTTGAAAAAAATCATAGCAGAAATCATGGCACTGTAGAATGTGGGCATTTAATATCGATGTAGCCACAGACAAAAAGACCTTGTGCTAAACACAGGTGTGTGTTATGCATGTGTACATTATATATGGATACTGAATTGCGTGAACTAAATATGTAGCGGGCGGTTTTGAATCGATGGGACTAGGAAACACCCCCAGAATTTTATCAATTCTACTTTGTATTATTTCAGACAGACGCCAGACATCTTTGACAAATCCATTGATCCAGACTAAGCTGCTTCACTGCCAGAATCTTTTCAGCTGGTCCTTGTGTCATTTCTGACCTTTTCTGAAAATTTCATCCAAATCTGGTAGTCCGTTTTTGAGTAATGTTGCTGACAGACAGACCAACACTGATCGTCATGGAACCTCGCCAAGACTCGGCCTCCTTGGCAGAGAATTATAAGTAAAAATGACAAAAGTATTTTCTGGGCTTACGCTAGCCATGGTGCCGTCGGTCAGTCGGTCTGTCCGTCTGTCTGTTAGCAAGATAACTCAAAAACGGCTGGGCAGATTCACATGAAATTTTGAGGGGCTGTAGACTATGTTAAGAGGAAGAGCTGATTTAATTTTGGTGGCAATCCGGAAAGGATCCTGGATTCTGGATCACTTTAAATTTTTTAGTATTGTAGCGGCCGTGGGGGCCGCTGTGACTGTGTTCCGGGTAGGGGGGCCGCTAGGCATCATGGGGGGAATTATGTGTTCTTTGGGAAGTGTTTTATGGGGTTGTTTGTTTGTTCCAGGTGTTCTTTAATTACTGGTTGCATTTAGTTAGTTCAGTTCTGAGTTCGTTTGTGTGTTTGTTGTTTTCATGTGTACCGTAGCTCAGGGGGGTTACGGGAGGAGTGACCTCGGCCTGCGAGCTGGTACGTTGTGAGTTCTGGAGTGCTTATTGTGGTAGAGACAATAAAGCCTGCTGTGCTAACTGTAAGATCCTTCGTCATTCCTGCCTTAAGTCGCCGCTCAGTGCTACAGTATGTTTTAGTATGTGGTCCAAAATATGACAAAAACATCATAGGTTAGTATGTCGTCCAACAAATTGGAGCAAGGTGTCCAGATAGCTCAACTGGTTAAGAAGGTGATTCGTAAACAGAACTGTGTCAGAACTGTCCTTTTTGACTGCGCCATCCAGCGGGGCGATGTGCCAATGGCGCTGTGGTGATCAGCTAGCGCAAGCGTAGATTTTGATGTAACGTGATTTATATTTTTTATGTTTATGGCAATTTCTGACTTATGTATACATTTCCCAGAGCACTGACTAACAATTTTGCCTTCAATTTACATTTGTTGTGGTAATTTACGTATTTCTTTTGCCTTTTTTTGTTGCATATTGTTGTGTAATGATGTATTCCTTGCACCACAAGCAGTTCAAAAACTTTTTAGTTGTGCCACGTTGTACCATTTGCCTAATATTACCTGTTTTTTCCATCACCTGCAGCCATTTATTTAATTGCAGTTCTTGCCAATTCTTAGTCTTTCAAAAAACACTAATACCATATCCTCTAAACCAGCTTGTTACAATAACCCAAATTTTTTCTTACTCTCCTCTCACTAACAACATAATCCCTAAATTTGTGACCTTTTTAGAGAAATGCTTCACTCGATTAGAATCTTTAGGGTGGTACAGAAACTGCAGAATAAATATTGCTTACTTGGAAGTAACACTAAGTAGTTATATTGTGAAAAAGTGTTTACAGTCTTACTACTTTACAGTCCAACTTCAAAATGAAGCTACATCTGTCAGTTAAGTTTATCGACTGCTGTTTTCTTTGTGTACAGACAACTGATCCCACACAAAACAAACAACCCATCATAGTCAGTAGACACCAAAAGAGGCTTTTAGCCTGTTATCCAGACCAACTTTGCTCACTGTCTGGAAAGCACTCTGTATCTGCCACTGTTGTCTCCTCGTTTAGGGAAAAGCAAACAGCAAAGCGCTGTGACAGGTAAGCGATAGTCAATGCCGAAGCTCAGCTGGGATTCGTGTTGCTGTGGTGCGCAGACCGATTTTACATTAGCACATACGACACACAACTTGGCAAGTAAATAGACAAAATACAGAAATGTGAGTATAAATGGGAAAAAAAAGGGGAGTAATATGCACAAAAAGGAATTAGACACTCAAAGTGTGCATCCTTCGCCAAGGACAGTGCCCTGTCTCACAATATTAGCAAAAGTGGTTTAAATAGGCAACAAATTTCTTCCTTTTTACAAAGTGTGATGAAGTTTGGTCTGACAGTTTTTATGTAAATTTACTTAACAGCTGGCTTGGCAAAATGAAAAAAAAAACTGAAAAAAAATTTGAACTGCCAGCTGTTTTAGTGTGTTTGACCAAATCTGTTAGTTCTAGAGATGCACCAATCAATCGGCCGCCGATTTAAAAAGCCGGTTTTATATCCAATCGGCCCCAACCGGTGACCGGCCGATCACTGTCTTAATTTGCCGGTTTTCCCCATAGGTTTTCCCAGGGCAAACTGATCCGCATGGGCATGCACCGCGCATGCGCATGCGGCTCAGAGCAAAACAGCTAAAAACTAGCAAGACTCAGGAACAAAACATGTCGGTAATATGGACTTATTTCACTGTGTGCCAGATCGACCCAAAACACGCTGTTTGTAATGCTTGCAAGTCAAAAGTCAGCCGTGGAGGGTCAACGCCTAAGACATTTGGAACAACAAACTTAATACGCCACTTGGAAAAGAAGCACGCAGGCTTGTTTAGCAAATATCAGGACGACAATGCCGCTAAGAGGAGGGATGTGGCAGAGTCGCAGCAGCCACAACAACCATCCGCCGTGGCTCCTATGTTCGACATCAACACTGAAAAGTCCAAAGCCACCACTATGAAAATAATGGAGTTCATGGCACTGGACGACCAGCCGTTTAGCGTTGTACAGGATAAAGGCTTCGTAAATCTGATGAAACACCTGAATCCACGGTACAAATTACCAAGCAGGCGGTACTTTTCTGACACGGCGCTGCCAGAATTGTTTGAGAGCGTGTCAGGCCACATACACAAACTGCTGGACGGCACTAAATCCCCGGTCAGTTTCACAACGGACATTTGGACTTCTAACGTGAGCTTAATGTCAATGTTGAGCCTGACTGCTCAGTGGCTGGATGATGAGTTTGAGCTACATCAAGTCCTTCTACACTGTGAAGAATGCCCCGGGTCCCACACCGCCGACAATGTTGTTTGAATATAAGTTAATTATTGACCTGTAAACTGGACTGAATGTTATGGTCAGTGTTGAAAATAAATCTGCTCAGGAGGCACTGTTGAAGGTTTTATTCTTGAAAAGGAGGGTTATGATAGCATATAGCCTATCATTAGTTGTGGTTTTAATTGTAGTTATATAAGAAAAATGTTGTCTGGTAGAGGGGTACTTGTATTAAATTTGGGAAAGGCTACTCAAGCCAAACAAATATGGTGTCTATTATATGATTATAATTATTTCTCAGATAGAAAATCGGTATCGGAAAAACCGGTTTTGGCAGGTCAGACCTCCTTTAAAACCGGAAATCGGTATCGGCCAAGAATTTTGCAATCGGTGCATCTCTAGTTAGTTCTGTTGCTAACAGACAGACAGACCAACACCGATCATCACGTAACTCCGCCGTGTTTCTGGGGAATTGTTTTACAGGGTTGTTTGTTTGTTCCAGACGTTCTTTAATTACTGGTTGCATTTAGTTAGTTCAGTTCTGAGTTCGATTGTGTGTTTGTTGTTTTCATGTGTTTCTTACTTCAAAAATTACCAAAAATATACCATTTCCATCATCTAGATTCTGTCTAAATCCCCCAAAATTGCATAATTTTGTGCAATCAGGATACACTTTTCGACTCTACTGCGATCATCAGTCATGTAACAAAAATATGGGACTTTCAAGCTGAACTTGGTTGAACTACAAGCTGTGTTTATGACATGAGTATGGAAACAAATTAAACATGCAAGCTGTTTATTAGTTATTCTGGTCGAAAGTTATCGTTGAGTTCAGTTTACTTCTAACTGTGGTTGTGCTGTTTCCATGGAAGTGCTGGACTTTTCTTTTTTTTTTTATTGAAAAATGAGAAAAATCTGCCAAAAAACATGCAGAATCTGCCTGGGGTTCAGAGTGTTAAAGGCAAAGAAATGGTCAGTTAGCCTGTGACTTTTGCTTTTGATTGAAATTCACAGCTGGTCGGTAGGGCTGTGCGTTCTGCTGTTTGTCCAACACCTCCGCTATACAATAACAGACAAACCCACAGCGAATGCGAGCAACAAGTTACTGACTGAGAACCAATGCAGTATATGTGAACAACGGCAAGTGGCTGACCCTGATGTGATAAAGCAACCTGCTCAGTGATGCATCAACATTTAACAAACAAAGGGCTAAATGAGCAAATGACCCCAGCGAGCATGGTTCAGAACACACACTTCATCTGAAACATACTCAACAGCGTGAATAATTACACAAGTAGCTGTGGGCAGTGTAAATATTCAGCCCTGCCGCAACAACCCGCGTTGAGGACATTTTTAGAGTAGCGCAAGTCATTTTAGCTTCCTTGCCGTATGCCTACAACATGCAGAAATGTTCAGAAACTCCACAAAGGAGGCAGCCTGTCGAGTTTTGGACCCTCTTGCTGAACACACAGACTGTTAGTCACACAAAAAGGAGACAGGAAAGACATAGCGAGGCTCACAGATGGCATTCAGCAGAGAATATTTTGCTTGAGGCCAATGTGTGAGACCTCTGTAAGCTTGATTCAAAGAATGTCATTTGCCTGGTTACTCAGCAGAACACAGCAGCAACAGAGCATGCTGTAGACTGTGTGTACTTCAGCCCACCCTTTATGTGTTGCTTCATGTCACTGAAAAGCTTGGCACCAGCAGCAAAAGTCCTTGACCTGCAATCATGTGGCAGCGCTAGCTCACGACGTTTTTGCTTTAGACTGACTTTACAATGCATCAGACGTGCTCCTGTTGTGGTATTTTTATTTTTGTCATCACATGAGACCAAAACACCACAAAATGGCCACAGTCTGAAGTTTGCCTCCAAGCAGCCTTCTGTCGTTTCCAATGCCAAAATATAAGTGTTCCACGACGCCGAAGCATCAAACAGCAGTTTTTCACTGACTCATTTATTCCCTTCTAATTGACGTGAAGCTGCTACTTCATCCTGCCAAAGTAATAAGCTAATGCTCCCTGGCATTGACTGTTTGCCATTTCCTACTGACAGTCCTGAACTGCACGATGCCCACTGGGGGAATTAATCATTCTAACAAACAAACAAAGGAACAAAAATATAACAGGAATGCATTTGATTCACTCAGGCCCAGCAGTCATCTACAATACATGTGCTTTAAGTCCTGAACTATTATTATTCTGTCTGCATTAAAGAGTGGTGTCTGCTTCAAATTCAGTTTACATTGCAATTTACATACATTTGTTTCAGCACAGTGGGTGCCTTGCAGTCTTATTGTTGTGCTGATGTGAGACATTTTCTTTACATTTGAAGTTGTTCATCTCCTGGCACCTGTGTTGGTGTTTCAGTTTCTCATCTAGTGCCAAGAATAGAAGCTTTGCTCTGCTAATTGGGTTGTTGCTTAAATACCTTTCAAATTATTGTCAAGCTATTAAATTCAGGTGTAATTTAAGCTTTGTGGTAATCAACATATATTAGCATCTCAAGATGCCACAAATGATGAGGTTCAGTTGGGTGAAAATGCGTCTGATGTTTATATGGAACAGAAATAACAGTATCACTGAGATTTTTTTTTTAAACCTCTGTGATACTGTTATTTCTGTTGTAGGTTTTTTTTTTTTAAATCAGAGTTTATCAACTTGAAAGTATCTACTCTTCATCCCCAGAAATGACAATTATTTGACATACAATGACGGTACAGATTACACTGAATTCCTGTCCGTTCTTAGACAGCATTTGTTCTTTATCTTACCATGCTTTAATTAGTGACATTAGTTTATTTCATTATGTTTTGATGATGCCAGAAGAAGAAAATGTCAGTTAGCAACACCTTTACTAAGGCTATAGGCTAACACACAGCCATTTAACAATGCGTACTAATTTGAAAATTAATGATAAATGGATATATCATCTATTATAGTTTGTTTGGCAGTGTGAAAGGTGGTGGCTGCTCAATGGCTTCAACACAAATTTACTCAAGAAATAAGTACAAAATCTGATCTGTGTCCATTATGAATTGTACAATCAAAATGAGCCAGTGCCATCACTCATGCAGTTGTCATTTAATGAAGAATCACTTTTTACTTTTTGTAAATGCAGCACTGTTCATTTTCAAGTTAAATACAACTAAACATTCTCATTGGCTTTGTGTCCCATGTGCTGACGATGCTGTTTACTTTTTTGCTCGCTGTTTCTTTAGGTTTAGGCATCAAAAGTACTTAGAGAAATGCCATGATTTGGGGTTAAAAACACCTTTCTGCAACACATCTGAAGCTTCTCCTTTGTCCTTTTCATTGAATATATGATTGATTGGCTGAAAAGAAGCGACAGTTGGAAACCAATACCATAAACGGTAACGGTATGTTGATTTAAAACCAGCATAATTCATAGCAAAATATATTCCCTCAAAGCGGCATTGTGAAAAAAGGGTAACTGTGTAGGAAAGTAATTTTTTTTATTTTTTAGATACAGGGCTCGTAAATGCTGGATGTTAGTTTCCCTGTTGTTGTAAATTGCACATCTGCTTGGAGCAGTCCTCCGATCCATCTTCTCATTACAATCCTCCAATTGCTGCAATAAGCGAAACACTCCGGGGCCATTTCAAAGCGAACATTTAAATGTAGAATGTATGACATATAGATATTCTTTTAGTGATGCTCTTAATCTATGTGCAGATGGAGCCATTCCCCCTCCTAACAAAGAAGGAAAAATGGGAGAGCTCCAATTATCCCATGCTACATGAAAAGAAGAGCTCATTAAGATCATTTTATTTTCCTGTTGCTTAAGAGGGAGTTATTTGAATCATTACATATCGTGGTGCTTGACTTAAAAGGGGGGCTTTTTCAGTCATTATGTCTTTGAACCGCACCAATAAAGTACTGTAGTGCATTATGTGAGTACTTCTTTTATGAAGAAAATGGCTCTGCTGTTTCGCACAAATCTGTCTCATGCTGGGGATTTTTCATAATGGCTTACATCACTGGCTACTTTGGGGGCACTAAATTGCTTATGAAACTGTTTATATGCCAGTATTCACCCCTTAGACCAACTCCAGCCCTCGCTTTTCCTACTTTTGTGCTTTAAAATAATAATAATAATGATGATAATCAGAATAATAACATTTCATTGTTGCTTTCCGCACTTGCACTGACCGAATTGTTTGTTCTGCAGCACAAAAGCTTGGTAAAATGCCTCAGTTTAAAGCAGAACCAATGGCAATTAAATGTGCTAAAAATTATGGCAAAGTTTATGATTGTCAGGTCCGTGGGAAAACAATTGCATGACAGTTCGTATGTGGAGGTTTGTGCATGCAAGAATGGACTTTTTTCTTAATTTTTGTTGTTCATTGTTTACAAGAAAAACTAGCAACTAGTTTTAATGTCAATTCTCAACATTGTCGGTATCAAAGTCAACAAACAAAAAAACAGAATGTGTTCAAAACTGAAAAAAATAAACCATCACAACATCAAATTAATATTAAGTAGTCATGCCATGTGTCACACAGGGCATTATCCTGTTGAAATATCCGGTTTTGACCTCGACGGAACAGCGCACATACAGAATAGAGCATGTGGGTTTGTAGAATGGCACAGTACTTGGCAGAGTTCAATGTTACATACAGTATGAGTGGAACAATGGACACCAGTTTGGTTTGACGACTGCTGCTGAAGCTCCTGTGATGTCATTTGGCAGTTTTCTCTGCACATGCAGATCAGGATGCGGTCATTTCTTGCTGAAGAAACCCTTGGACGCCCAGATCTTGGTTCGTCTTCCAAGCTGTTGGTTCGTCTGCATTTCTGTAGAGTGTAACCAACTGCTGAAGGACTGCATCTGAACTTCCCGGCTATCTGGCAGCAGGCGTACCCTTCCTGGCTGAGAATCTGTATCTTCACACGTTTGCTGCATTAGGTTCCTTGTCTTTTCCATTTTTGTCTCTGAAGAACTTTCAGATGTGCTGGATTTATATAGACATGAAGCATGGCAACAAAAACTGTGTTTTGATAAAAAGCACCATCTTCATTAGTGGATCACTGGTACAAAAATGACCCAGTACTCAAAATTCCACATATTTTTATGGAACCAATCAATTTTAAGTTTCAGTTTTAAATCAACTGGAAGAAGAGGTTTTTTTTAACCTCCTTTTTACCAAATCATTTTCAGATGTTTTTTTTTTTTGAGTGATACACATTCTCAGCTGAAAGAGCTGTGAACTTGTTGAGCTGCACATTACATATAGCAGTGAATGAAGCTGTGTAGTTACAATATTAGACACTGTATGCATCACATTGCCTTGGAAACCCGACATGTATTCAGCTAAGGATGCAGAAATGGCATCAATATGTCTTTTTTCAGTCCTAGTTCACGACAAAGTCTGTTTACACTGCTGGTACTGCAGCTGATGGAAAACTGATTATTCTTTTGGTATTTATTACAACAAATATTAAATTAGTAACATTAATTTTACTTTGATTTGTCAACAAATTAAAGTGTTATCCTGCATTATGGGACAGCGTCAGACCTAGATGCACTTCAATACAATATCATCTTTAAAAATATGAAGTTCAAAGTTTAGTATGCAGCTGTCAGTTAGGAATAACTAGCTGAATTAATTGGTTAAAATAAATACATTATACACGTCCTGCAACATTTACAGTTGCAGCTTTTCACCATCATAAAGTTGTAGATTCTTGGTTATTCTTCATTATAACAACTAAAGCAACTGACCACAGTTGTTTCATTTTGTGCAACAAAGCCAGTTTAAGGGAGGAAATAATTATTTTCATTAAAAAAACAATGCAAATTTGCAGCTCTGATACACAGATTTTAAATGGTACTTACCTCATGCATAATTATCAGTATATTTGCATTACACAGCATGTTGATTCAGAAAAGTTTTCTGATGCCTGAGGAAAGAAAAAAACCTTTTAATGTCAACAGAGTTTTCTCAAATTGTGCTTTGGCACTTATATTTAACACATTTTACAATTCTACAATTCTAGCTTTGTAACAAAGCTTTTGCTATGAAGTGGAGGCATGGAGTGAAAAAACGGCACTAAAAGAAAAAGACACTTAACAATCCATTTATCACCACTTCTCAGGGCTCTGTGATCGAGTATGTATCCCAGTATAAATGGTGGGAATTGTAATTGATGTCTCTTTTCACATGCAGCAGTTGGGGTAGAAAAAAACACACAAAACAAAAAAGCTAAAGTTGAAATTAGGTTTTTATTTCAAAAGGCATTTCTTATGAAGACAAAAACAGGCTTATTTCCACCATTATTATGCCTTTGCTGAATTATGGATGTATACATTCATGCCTGCTCCTATTGCTGACATGCATTAAATGCATTGGGGTCTCGACTTATGTCACAACTCCATTCCTATGGTGTGATGTAACGTGATTTTTGCCATAAGTCAGAACTTCATCAATATTTGGCCCTTTTCTGAGCATTTCACTGTATCGAATTTCACTTCCATGGAGATGACTTTCTTTTTCTTTGAATCACTGCAATCAGAGGAGTCTGACTTATGGTTGGGAGCCATAATGAAGGGACAAAACTTTCCAAAAAACAACATAAGAAAGAAAGCAATTGTAGCAAAAACCTAAACCTGCGAACAGAAACAAAACATCTTCCTCGCATAGCGCCGTGTGACGACGTATTCGTCGGCTCCGCTCGCCAACTAGTTCCCACGCAAAATTTGTTTTAAGATCACAAACGTCACATAATAAATTTATGGGAGATGGCGACAAAATCATGAAACGCTGTCAGTCGAGGACGTCATAAGCCGAGGATCTACTGTATAGTATATTGTAAGGCGCTGAGGTGTACAACCAGTTTCTTCTCTTGGTCATAATTATCTGTGATATGCTGAATTTGGGATGGTCTCCCTTGTTCACTCACAGACTCAATCCACACTTAGTTCCTTATAACACTCATATCTACAGGTTTATATCAGCCAAAAATAGAGCATGGGAGCTATAGTCATTGCTATCAGAACTTGCTCCTCCTTCCAGTTCGCTGCCTCCTTTGATTGGATTCATTTGCAAAATTGAATTTTAAAATGGTCGATTTCACAAAATGAATTCAAAATGGCTTTACACAAATTGTTGCTGTACACCTTATGACTAATTCCTTGATCGTTGTCATTGATTACAGATTTTTTCAAATTTATGGCACTGTAATTCACTCCAATGTTTTTTGGTCAGCCTTATTTAAATAGTTTTATGTCTGTATGTGTGTAACGCATTAATTTGTACTGCTTCCTTTGGTGAACAAGAGAGTATTTATTTTAATAAGCCTTTTCCTGCTTAATTGGGCAAAACTTTTGCCAAAAAAGTTTTTTTTTCATGTCTTTCATTTTTAATTGCCTTCCAAGTGCACTGCACAATCACTTGAGTAAAAATTGTGACTTAAAATTTTGAAAATTAAACTGAAGAATGACATTCCCAGAGACACTCACCCTTTATAATTCATTTTTCTGTTTTCTTTCCTGCTTGTGGTCAGAGGCTGGGCTGAGGCATAGACGCCGAAACAAGCAGCAGTACATTCAAAGGACAAAAACTTTTTCCATTTCTGAGAGCATAATTTGTTCTGTAAAATTAAATACATGTAAGGGAAATGTGAGATAACTTGCCAAGCATAGTAATATCTACTCAAACACACAGTTTCACTAGTTTCCACCGTATAGAAATGTCACAGTAACACCTTTTCAGTCTTGTAGTGCATCTGTTTCGCGGAAATGTGTGACGTTATGTGTGTTAACATTGTTACGTGTTTTAACACATTGTTCACCTCAAGCTGAATGTGTGAAGTGCAACAAAGGCAGAGATAACACGTTTACACTGTTATTTACACACAGAAATGGAATCAGAGGAATGACGCACGCATCACCACAAACAAATGGACATTTAAGAGCACACGGATGCACTGTGAAGTTCCATATCATGACGGAAAAGCTTGACATTTCCATAGAGGCAGATCTGACAGGTCTTTATCAGTGCTAACCGTGGCTGCACTCGGATCTGTAGCTATTAACTGCTCTGTGAGGGGAGAAGAACTGTGCTGCAATAAAACCCATTTGGGACAGCTGCCATATTGCTTGCATTGCAGAAAGGAGACAGTGCAGAATTTCTTTACCTCCCTTGATTTGAAAGCAAGCAAGAGTCATTAAAGTTAGACTGCAGTACTAATCCATTCCTCAACTAACACCAGCTACAACTTTTTATTAGAAAGCTGGGAGTTCTCGTATTTAAAGACTTACTGTCTAGATTTGCTCGTTTGCAACATATCAGACATTTTCTCCAGAATCACACTCCTCTTGTACAGAATGTGCTCATGCCAAATGGTTTATTGTAGCAATATTTTTTTTAAAATGTGTTGAATACAGTGATTTTGATCAAATATCACAATTTTAAGCTTAAATTTAGGTAGTTTTGAAGAGTCATCTCACTGTTACAGGTCCGGATTCTGAAAAACAAAATCTAATTTTAACTAGATTTTCTTCAAATAAGTGATTTTCAAAGCCACCAGCAGGTTTTGACGCTGAGTGGGTCAATGTAACACTGAGCTTTAAAGTTGAGTGCCTTTTATTATGCGTCAGTTTATGCGCCTCCATTAGGGTGTTCTGGTTTCAATTCAACACAAACAAGGCCAAAGTATGTACGCAAACTGTCTCCCACTACACCAAATGAGCTGTAGTTTTCATTTTCTCATCATATTAACCCTTGCATTAATCACCCAGCATCGCATTCCATGCATGTGTGTGTGCTGGCGCCCGTGCACGTGCCGGGACTGTGTCATCCGTGAACACAGCGGCTCACTAGATCATTAATCAACTCAAGGCGAGCCAGCCAGGGGGTTCCAAAATGTCAGGGGGGAGATGAGAGTTTGCTGCGCTGTGCGCTCCGGCGTGCTCTGACACCAGGGAGCTGATCGCAGCACATCACTCCCATCGGTCCCAGATGGTGAGGAAGAGCGGCAGGCTAGCAGAGAACGGAGGATGTGCATATGTGTGTACGCGTTGGAGAAAACCCAGCAAGTCGGCAGGAGTTGGCCAAGTTATCCGCAGAAGAACAGCATTCTCACAATATTTTGCCAGGCTAAAATTAAACTTTTTATCGCTTTGTAAACTGCTTCCATCAGAAAGATAATAAGCTCGGTTTCACACTGAGGCAGGCGGTGGCTCTCAGCTTTTATTTTGGTGGCGTACAGGTTCTAAGCATCTGTTTAACATCACAATACCCGCTGTGATAAGGTGACAGTAGGAACGGAGAGAGAGGAACATGAAGACGAGAATAGAAGAGGAGAGATGTAGTGGTGTGCAAAACAAGCCGGCCCGTTTTACAAAAGGCCAAGAACCTGTCAGTTTAAAAGTGGTAAACACAATTTTGAATGCTATTTATTCCTGAGCATGATACGAAAAATCAAATCGCAGGGTGAGAAAAGTTGTGGATGGCCAGGTTGAACGCTGATATTCGATTCTCAATTTCAGCACAGTTGTTATCTGACAGTTGCTCGACTTTCCTTCTGTTCGGGAAGAGAAGGGGTGCGAGGACTTAAAGAATTTCCAAAAAAAGGAATAAATGAGCAGAGTGGAAAGCAGAGTTTGAGTCTGCGGGAGAGAGCAGAGGTCAGAAAGGAGTTTATCGATGATTAGAAGACGCAGCAGAGGTGTTAAATTCAGAAAATTATGCTAAGGCAGGGCTCTGATCACTTCTTAAAGGGAAATCATGCAATTGAGGCTTTATTTTCTTTTTGTCATAATTCCTGTGCATTATTACTGTATTATAAGGTTAATAAATGACATTTGAAAATTTCTTGGTGAAGAAAATGTCAGCAGAGACAAACATTGCATATTGTTTACTGATTACAGGTTTGGAACAAGGCTTTTTTTGAAAGACAGAACTCTAATGAAGTATAGATTGAAGTTTTTCATTAGTATATTGAGATTGTGAACCTTACATATAGTTGCCTGCATATTACTGTACAGTTTCGCTATTGTAATTTATTTAAGCAGTTAATTACTGTAAAAATCCAGTTACCAGTGAGTAGGAGTTTTACTGTAAACGTTTGGCTCTCTTTGCAGTTGGTTTGCACCCTTATGACATCATTTTGTGTCTCTGTGTTGCTGTTTTGTCCTAAGCAGTAGCTTTGCAAGTCTATGAAGTATTTTTGAGTGTCTTCTCGTTGATTCTGTCTTTTTAGATTGATAGGTGGTTGATTATCACCATGGAAACATTGAGATTGTCTACAAATCTGAACAGAGCACATATGGACAGACACCACCAACAGACAGAGAACACCTTATTGCAGTGTGTTCATATGAAACTCTGCTTGTAATTTGCAATTGGTTGGAGGAATGTGAAGATGATAGTAAAGCACTGGCAGCTGTGGTTGTCAGTGTTGGACTGTGTTTTTAGTGTTGCGATTGTAATTTACTTAAACAGTCAGTTTCTGCGTACAGGGGGTACTTGGTTTGCAACATCCTCCACCTACGACGTTTCATCGGAAGTGGTTGCAGGTGAGTCCACGGTTTATGACGTGCGGCGTTTCGTAGGAAATGGTTATGTGGAACTAGTTGCCATGTGGCGCTATAAGACGGCTTTACATTCGTGGGTTGTACACCACCTTGGGTTGTGCTACATTCGCGAACTTTTTGCCTTCTTTATGGCTCCCATGCGCTCTATTGATGGCAGTGCTTCGAAGTAAAGCCATCTCCATGGAAGTGAAATTAGATACAACAAAACACTCGGAACAGGACTTTTCCAAAGAACTGATCGATATCGTGATGCACGCAACAGTTTGGTTTAGATTTTTGAAGGAGTTCCAACTTGCAGTGAAAATTGACTTGCGTCGATCCGTAGCAACTCCGATGTAAGTCGATTAGCTCCTGTTACTGATAATAGTACTCAGTAGCACAGCACAGTATTATATTTACTGTTTAACACTGAAACTACACTTTCTAATGATGTACTATGTTTACATAATGTTGCCGCTGTAATCAACATTAAGTGTAGTTGCCTGTGAATTACATCATTTGACTTTTCCTCTTTTAAAATGTGTAATTTATGAATTTTAAACATATACTATAGATAATGCGTCTTCAGTCTTTATGATCCAGAGTGGAGATCAACCAACTTACATTTAAAAATGTGAATATCTGTAAAACACCTAAATCAATGCAGGATAAAGGTTAAGACAAATTTCATTTTAATAGATTGTGAACATTTATTGTAAGGTAGCAATGTCTGACAAATTGTAGCTTATTTAATGTATTTTAGAAGGCAAGGAAAAATAACTATCAGTGCAAAATTTGTGCTGTTATTCACAGCAACTCCAAACAATGCTTTTTAATCATTTTTTTTTTATCAATTCAGGCCTGCTGTTCATGAGCATTCTTGCTGTTGGCTCTAAAAAAGCAACAGATTTTTACAATTTTTAACCATATTCTTTTAAAAAATCACTCTATTGTGTGACTTTGACTGCATTTTTACAGTAATGTATTCCAGAAATAGACAATTAAACCTATCAATCATATTATCTGTTTTGGAGAAGATAAATGAGTTTAACTGCATGATATGTATTTGATTAGATCAAAATAAATCGAGAGCATGTGGGCCCAATGGGAGTGATCCTACGGTTTCCCAAGCTGTGCAGTTTAGTGATATGTCGAATAACGCTCTATATAAATCACTTGTCAGTCATCAGTCTTTGCTCCGTTTTGTCCAATGAATTTTAGTCAATATTAATAAACTTGGCACCAAATCCTCATGTGCAGAAGGATTTGGTGACTGCTCAGGAGGATTTGGTGGCAAATGATTTTAAATGTCAAGAGATAGCTGTTAACTTTGGGTTTAATGAAGTCATATCAAGGGATAGAGAGGGAGGAAAAGGGAAAAAAAAAAGAGGGGGAAGTGTTTCTGTGGGTGTTCACTGGGAAGCAGGAGAGCATTTGGATGGAATAGATCTGTTTTAGATAGAGTGTGTCAGTGTTACAAGTAGCAGAGTGGATACAAAGGGGAAAGCTGTGCTGGCTGACAGCCAGCCTGAGGTGTAGCATAAATAAGGGATGGTTATGCCAAGAAATGCACAGCTCGCCTCATGTGAAATAACCTAGAGGGGTTTAACAAGGCTGTGAATACAAGTATCTATATATGTGTGTGTGTGTGTGAAGGCAAGTGGCTTTGAACACACAATGCATAAACAAATGAAGAAAGAGCACGAGCGCTTAAATGTGCCCCCCTTTAGGAGATTGTCTGCTGCTCATGCATACTGTATACAAAAACGCACACAATTCAGAACTGCATGAGCACACACACACACACACACACACACACACACACACACACACACACACACACACACACACACACACACACAGAGGGAAAATATCTTCCCATAAGAGAAGCCGAGCGAACTCAGCACTGTGATTTTCCTTTACCTCATTCATCAGCCGTGAGCACGGAGGCGCGTGCACATGCAGAAACACCCACTCAGTCTCATCTTTGTCCGTGTCCTTTGCACCAGAGTCGGCCATTATCTTGGTGTGCCCTTGTTTGAGTGTGAAACATTTTCATCTGCTGTGACTCATTGCTTTGAGAGTATACCAGCTGCCCAATGCCCAAGTGTGTGATCATAGCATAAAGTGTACGGAGGCAAGCAGTGGCTGACTGGGAAGCCTCAGCAACCGACTAATTAAGCTTCTAACAGTGAACAGGCAACAGGCTTGAACTGCAGATGGTGGCTGAAGGGAAATTGTCACAATATAAGCTTTTTTTTCCTTGTCAATAATAGACATAAGCTTTGCATGTTTCTAAAGTGATCTCTGAGCTGGAAAGAAGCATTGGTTTGATCACGTGAAGGTCTGAATGATGCTCGGTCTACAATTAGCACAGAGTTGCCTTCAAGGAAAGCCCCTCGGCTGTTCGACTCTGGGGTTTTTTTTGGTTGCCAATAGCAGCCTCCAGGTCTAACTGTGAATCTGAATGCTTGACATGAGCACAAGCTCAACCCTTCCCCTGGAATAATGAAGATGAGACTGATCTCTTTATGCTCATCTGGGAAGCCATTATCTGATTAGGTTCAAATGCAGGCTCATGCTGCGCCGTGGCGTAGTGTCGTTTTCTGCAGGAAACGCCAAACAACTGTCTGTTTGCTATGCTAGCTGATGAATTAATTTCACTCCACTGTCTGAATCACATATTTGCGTACTCCTTTTAGTAATTCCCAACTCAAGTCAATTGTAACTAGAGTCTGCTTGTTACCATTTATTTGCTGCTTTTCTGGAAAGTTATTTCAGAAAAAACACAAATGTTATCTGCAGATATAAGAAAGTTGTGATGGGATTTTTACTGTCTTTTTACCATCTCTTTTTAAATTTTACAGACAAATGACGATTCAAACTTGATGTGTCGAAGTAGCTTCAAAATGGAGCTCATCTTTTCAACATTTGTTCGCACTGAGATGTTTTTTTCATCTCAAATCAAACATTTTCCTCTATCTGTGTGAACTCTCAACTTATCTGTGCTTGTCGATATAAACTTCATCCATCAACAGTATGTGTAAGTGTAGATAAAATTAACAAAATCAGTTTTTTTTTGTATGCTTTGAGGTTTTTGCTCTGAGCATGGGTCTTTGTTCTCAGTGGTCAGTCCTTTCACGCTGCACTGTTGATGTCCAAAATGTTATCTTGACTGCCGAGCATATGTTCCTAATCAGTCTTCTTTCACCTTGTCACTTTGAAGACAAATGTATTCGGCTAGAGGGACGATTAGCTACTTTATAGCACATTTGTAATGATAAGAAAGTGGACAAAAAGATTGTAAAGCAACAGCTTCAGTGTTTTACTGAAGTTTATTGCTGTGGGGAGGTGGGAGGTGGTGCTTTACCCTGTTGGTTTCTTTTTATTTCCTCCTCTTTTATGCCAGTTGCTGATAAATACTTTCCTGTTGAACATTGTTTTTACTATTACTGAGGGGAGAGTCGCATTCTGATTGCTCCCAGGTTGTACTGAGTTGATTTAAGTGTAGATTTTCATTTGCTTCTGCACCTAACTGTACCAGTATCAGTCATGTAGAGCCAGGAGGAGTATTTTCTTCCTGACAGCCCAAGATGGGTCAAAGCTTGTCCTCCTGTGCTTGTCGGGGCGTGCAGCTGTAAAGTTATCAGCAGGAAAGCTGCTTGTATTCTGGCCGGGATCAGCTTCACAGCCATCAGCAGCAGAGCCTCGAGCATCCCCACTGCAGCTGCAAGATTCGGGTTGATTACTTTTAAAAATGCAGATATTTCAGGCTGAATTACTGACTTTTGGGTTTGACTTGTGTTCATTATTGGATTTCGATGGATTAACTGTTGTTAGGAAGCTTTTCACTTAATGAATTGTCAATAGCGCACATATCTTAGAGCTGGGTTTTAATGCTGAACAGTTTACCATGGTGAAGATGTTAATTTCTGCCAGTATTGCTAACTATTGATACCTCTGTGTAATGACAAATCAATTTAGACTCACAAATGAAAATGAAAAGGATACAGAAATGATCTTTCCTTGATAGTAAGGAGAGACAGATTATCAGCTGACATTTGGGACTTTCCCCTCGACTATTGGTGTCACAATTTTTGTTGACTAGTTATCAGTGAATTAAATGATCTTACAGCTACCTTTCTCTGTTTGTCGTCACTCTGTGGTTTCAGCAATGTCTTAAGCAGCAAAAACTGAACAAGAAACACCAGCCGTTGTCAACAAAGAGGAAAATGGCTACTCTCACAGTGGCTAAGGCTACGCTAACAGCTAAGGCCAAATTAGAAGGCATTTACCCAAAACGGAGTCTGGAAATAGTAATTGATGCTTTAAGATATCGACTTTAGTGGGGAATAAAGGTGAGGAAACTGGGAAACATGAAGAAAATAATCTCGCATAAACAGAGGAACAAGTTCCAGTTTAATCACTCTCCTTATAAATGACAAGCTCTCTCCAATCACATGCTGTTAAAACATTACATTTAATGTATATCGGTCTATACCTACTTGATACACATTAAATTAGCAAAACAAGTCAAATCACCTTGGAGCTAAACTGATGCAATAAACAAACCACATCTAAAGGAACTGTTGAACTGTGGGGTGCCTGGAAGTGCACTGATAGGAACAAGGTCAAAGCTGCCACACAGGGTTGGACCCGGATATCCCGAATATCCGAATATTCGTTTGCTACGGCACTATCCGGATATTAATTTTGGTATCCGAATATCCCGCCGCCGCCGTCGTCGGATGTTACTGGGCGGAAAGAATATGCAGCGTTACAGTCTTCCCTCCGCCTTCGGCTTCCACATCGGCTCATCTCGTCCTGTGATCACATAAATATATACACATATGTCTATGTGATCACCCCCTCCTCCCCCCAGACGAAAATATTAGGAGCTCGTCTCTTCCCTGCACTTTCGGCCAATTTCGGCTCATCCCGCCATGTTCTTCGGCTCATTTCGGCTCCTCCATTCGTGTTTGTAAACACCACCCGAATGGTCGGGTGGCTGCCGACTCTGAAGTCACACTTCACTTGCATAAACACAAGACAAGATGCTGAAGACCGGTGTTTGGGAATTCTTCAGTTTAACTAAAGACTAAACGAGGGCAAAATGTGGACCCGGGAGACACCTCCGCACGAACCACACAAACGGATCCGAATATTCGGGCCGTCTCCCCCCCCCCCCCGGTCGGATGTTACGGGGCGGAACGAATATCCGGATATTCGTCTTTAATAGGGCCCGAATATTCGGAGGCCAGAAACCACTATTCAGGCCAGCCCAAGCTGCCACACAGGGTTGACTGGGGATGTGCTTTTTGACCACAAAGCCCATCTTGCAAGAACAGTTTTCGGTGTCCCCAGTGTGAGGTCTGTGAGAGTGACGGGTTGCAACAAGAGGCCCAGGCTTTGGGAATACAATGAAGGCCAAAGGGGCTCCATTATTGAACACTAACGCTTTCTAGGGGGAGTATGCTTTATGCTTTATCTTCCCTAGTGGCAGTTTTTAATGCATTCAACTTTAAATGAATTCAAACCCTTCAATGACATGTCTGTTATCGGTACATATTGCTGTTGCTGTTTTATCACCTCATATTTTGTTATTTTTTTTGTTTTGCGTCTTCTCTGCTCTATTGTTCTCCATGTTTGGGGAGGGACACACCCATAGTAAATAACAACGTAATGTAGTAGAGACTCTGACACTGAACTGAAAATACATATAAATTATGCATGCAGCATTAATATTAATATTTTTCTTGCATTTTTGATTTTTACCCTTCTGTTTTTTCAATGGTTAAAGCTTAAACTTCCTCTTTTTGTTTCTGACACTTTAGTCTATCTCAAGGTGTGAAAGTCACAGGCATCCGAGTTGACACGCTGTGACACTGGGCGACCCGGGCATTTCACACAAACGTTTCTGCGCTTAGCACATCCTAAATGGCCGTCAAATTTCCTCCGACAATGCAGCAGGTATTCATGGGCAATTCAGACGGGAGCAAAAGGGCATCAGATCAGCCTCCATTTGCACGGCACATTGTAAAAGGTCTGTCAAAGGGAAATGTGTATGATTTCAAATGGCACACTGCAACTTCTTCTTCGCCATGAATCTAGAATATATGTATCATTTCTGTCCTCCATGCTGGCACTTTGTCTTCTGTTCCGCCTGTTTGAAGCAGAACCTAAACCCAGCCATGCTGTGTTATGACTTAATATATGGCGCTAGACTACTGTGCAGCCTTACAATCCATTTTCTTATTTATTACAGTATGTTCCTGTGTGCTTTATCCAGGCGATTTGACTTGTGATTGAATATTTTGTCTGTAATCAAAACAGCTGGACCAAAAATGTGAAAAACTAAACAGGATAAGAGGGAGACAGACTTGTTTTTTCCTTGAAAAATTTGAAAATTGGCGTTGCGGTCTTGTATCATTCAGCCCATTATGATGAGATGAAGAAATAATCTTGACGGTACACACTGTTCGTCATGCTAAATAGTGAATGTACCATCATTTGCGCCTCCAGTCTGTGGTCCAGAACAGGACTCAAAAGGCTTCAAATGATATTCATCCACAGGCAGCTTTTCATTTTACCTGTGTTGCCTAATTTTAAAAAATGTGCATGAAAACTGTCCAGAGATCCTGTTTGAATTAGGTGAAAAAATAGAAAATAAATACTGCTGAGTGTGACTCATAAGCTAAAGAGTGTCTTCCCCATTTCTCTGGTGCAGGCTCCTCTGCGCTAATGATTTATGGGTGACATGTCCAGGTCTAATTGGGTCTTTGAAATACCTACCCCCTTTGTCTAAAAGGGCTTTAATGGCCGGGCACCGCTGCGCTACCTTGATGTAGCGCTGGCCTCGCACCGTTTCTCTACAAACACAGGAAGCGACCGGCATGTTCGCAAATAAACAAAGCAACGCACCCTACTTGCTGTTACATTAGCCTATAGAGATGCTGGCGCACACACCGAGCTCCACACACACACATCTCTCTGTAGAGACGTTGCCAGGCAACAGGAGGCAGCCCCCCTCCTCCCCTCCCCTCCTGCATCCCCTTCCTTTTCTTTCTATTATATCTTTCTTTTTCTGAAGCTGCTATCAAAGGTGAAAGGAAGAAAAAGGCAACAGGGAGATCAAGTAAAAGCAATGCTTCTCTTTCGAGTGAATATTTCTTGTTTTGCATGCATGTCCATGTGTGCATAAAAATACATATTTAGTCTATTATTATACCTTTGGATGCTATTTGTTTTGATACTGTTTATATTGTAATGATCTTTGCTGACACACTGTCTGCAAGTGCACGTTTTTGTGTTTTCTGTGTATTTTTAAGTCTGTCATATCTTTTTAAGTTGCACAAGTGGATACACCCATTTTACATTTTTACTGCTTTCTTTGACACAGCCAGCGTGCAATCACATAAACCTGAACCTCCCAACTTCAGCCCACAATTCCACATTTGTCATTGTAGTCTGGCACAGCTTGATGGGCTTCTCACTCATTGACATCAACATCGACCCCTCTCACACATGAACGAACAGAAGCAAGGCTCGCTGGGGTGTCGGAGGTCTTCAATTATGATTGTCAATCTGGAAAAATATGGCATCTGTTTGGGGGGAAAAGTCCAATTCTGCCTCTTAAGCAATCAACAGTAACAGAATTAGACAATTTGGCTTTGTTGTTGTTTATTAGATCAGCTGTACAAAGGGTCTTGAGGTCAGAATCGCAAACAAACTGAAATTACCAGCTCAACGAACCCCCCCCCCCCTCCCAAAAAAAAAAAAAACAACTCACAATAGATAAGGAAGCTCAATGAATAGCAAGGAATAGAAATGCAAGCATGAAGAGTAAGAAAAGTTTTAATAAGAATAACAGTTGATGCATGGCTTTTTGTTACTTGTGGTGTTTTTATAAAACCATTTATGTCCATATTAGAATCCTGTAGAACCCCATTGTTCCCAACTGGTCACAGACCCAGCTGGTCCCCTTCTCTGGACTTGCTCCACAGAAGGTTTGCAGTGCAGCACGGTGATCTACTCCGATTAGAATTGAGCTAGCTTTGTGGTTCGATAACTTCATAGTCCTCAGTCCTCCGCCTTGATTTAAAGGCCTTGAAAACATATTTTCTCTATCAGCTTCTTGCTCTGAGTGATGAGGTGCTACACGAACACAATTTTCTACCATGGCTCGAGCAGCGTTGGTTATTTCACATGACAAATTTCTGTCTGTGCTGTTGTGTTGGAGCTATTGATGCAGGAAGGGCTCAGCTGGAAAAATGCGATGTGACCAGTTGCAGTTAACAGCAGGAAAGCAAGGTGACATCTGTTGGGTTGTTCCTACTTTAATTGTATATTATGAGTATAGTTAATTTTATAATGGAACACCAAAGTTGACAAGAACTGATTTTTGGCCACTTGAGGAAACAGATGCTTATTTTGACAGTCATAGTGTGCTAATTTTAAGTGTTCAGTGGATTTTTTCTGAGAAGTTAGCAACTTGTTGAAGAGTGAATCAAAACATTTAACTTGTGTGCTGCAAGATAATAAAATTCTCAGGTTGTTACTCAAGTTTAACAATAAGAAACATGGATCCAAAGGTTTGACAGTGTTACATTATATCGCCGTATCGTAAAGTTTGCATTACTTTTCAGGATATATCGGCTAGTATTAGCCGTTTAATAATCAAGTGCTGATGCGTATTGTAACACAGATGAGGATGAGTTGACACTTTGCTTGACTGTTGTTAACATTGTTTCACAACATGCTGCGTAAGGAGAGAGTTTGGAGACTTGAAGTTTTCCAACATACAAGAAGAACAAGGTTATTGTGTGTTGAGTCAGACAAATTCAGAAACATGTTTTTCTACACTGTCACAGATTTTGTTGAGATTTAAGTTTTCCTTGCAGGCCTGTTATTTGGAACTCAAAATTAAATTCTGCAAACGATTTCCTAAGAATTTGAAAAATTTAACACATTCTGAGACTTGTTTTTTTGTTTTGTCACATTTGTAAAAAAAAAAAAAAAAAAAAAAAATGAATCGAGGAACCATCAATTTTAAAAGCTTTAAATCTTTGGCATTATCTCTTCATCGTAGCACTTGTTAGTGGGTCGGACATATTGGGAAGCAAGTGAACATTTTGTCCTCAAAGTTGATGTGTTAGAAACAGGAAAATGGGCAAGTGCAAAGATTTGAGTGAGTTTGACAACGACCAAATTGTGATAGCTAGATGACTGAGTCAGAGCATCTCCAGAACTGCAGCTCTTGTGAGGTGTTCCTGGTCTGCAGTGGTCAGTATCTATCAAAACTCGTCCAAGGAAGGAACAGTGTTGAATCAGCGACAGGGTCATGGGCAGCCAAGGCTCATTGATGCACGTGGGGAGTGAAGGCTGACCCATGTGATCCGATCCAACAGACAAGCTACTGTTACTCAAATGTAGTCTAGTTTTGTTGGGATGTCCAGCAACAACCCCATATATCTTCCCTAGCAACTTCCTTCTGTTAAATTTGGGCACAAAAGACACCTCACTTTGATACATTTCATTGCCCTTGAGTAGCCACTAGCCAATGAGCAGTATCATTTAACATTTCTGCACATTTGTCCCATAACCCGCATTTATCAAGCCATATTAAAATGTACTTTACTGGCGTTGCTGTCGTCTTAGTCACCTTCAGATTTCCGTGCGTAAATGAATAGTGTAATTAAAAAATAAAAAACCGCCAGGAGATTGTTTCCAGATTCTCAGTTGTAAAGCAACCCTCCCGCGTCCTTGAGTCCTTGCCAAGACTAATGACAAGCCTTGTTTTCTCTCCATTTGTTTTCCTCATGTCCTCTGCCGCGTCGCGACACAGTTGGAGAGAGATTACAGTTGTATTGGGTGCCGCCTGTCACTGTACAAATGCCCGTCATTAATTTCACAGGCAGAAGGCAATTTCAGAGAAGTGGATAAGTTCAGATAATGGTGTGAGCTCTGCTGTGCTGTCAAGCCGAGGAGAGAAACGTCAGGTCAAAGATGTTTCTTCGCGTTTTAACTTTTGTGTCTGATTGTGCAGATATGGAGGGAAATAAAAGATGTTTGGCTTTAATTTTTCAGTCAATAGACCTGAAATACTGCTTTATTTTTTTGAAGATGAATCAGAGCCGAGGACAAGAGAGATGAATGATTGAGATGGAGTAGAAGATATTATGAATTGCCATGAAATCGTTTTAACATTGCCACTGCCCTCTAATGTTCTCGTATAAATCACCTCATGAGCCTGGTGTTCATAAGGAGCTGTCAGCTGAAATCAGAGGGCACTTGTAGATTTGTTTCTCCCATTCAGAGAGCTGCTCAGATTCATCCCTAGCTCTGTATTCATCCCGGCTGTCTCATCCTCCTGCTCTCCTCTCTAATAACTCCGTGTGCGTGATTGCATTAGGGCCATGATAAATGTAAAATAGGAGCCCACCGCCGAGTGCATCATCGCAAATTACTCTGCAGCCGACGCGAGTTACAGATGGGACCAGGAGGAACGTGTTGTTTTTGAAGCGTCTGTGTCACAGCCCTGTTGTTTTCACACCAGAAGTGAGGGATTTTTCCCTAGAAAAAAAATGCAGCTTCTAAATCCACAGAGTCGTCCTCTTGCTGTCGCCTGTTGATGAGATTTGTGCCCACTCAGCCCAGCAGAAAATTAAGTAAGGTTTCATATATGCTAATAGGAGATTTAAATGAAATATTCAAGAACTTGTTTTTAAGTTTTGTTGGAACTTTTCTCCTCTTTTTGCCCTTTACACAATCCATTATGAAAAAAAAGCAACTTTCATACTGTAAATGTCATAACAAGACCAGAATGCATTGCTAATTTATTACTATACATTCCACGCAGAATAATTTCACCGTTCCACCATCTATATCCCATGACATTTATTTTAGGAGTTACCTTTAAGTTACAGTTTGTCTCCAGTCTTTTTCATTGGTGCATAACTTTAATGGACTGACATAAATACGTCTGTGTGCTATACTACTTTAGATTACATTTTCTCCCATACTCAGATCTAAATGATTTTGGCTAAATGTAAAACTTCTTTATAGTAACTGTTCATGTAAGTTCTGTAATTCACAATTAATTTTTATTTCTGTGTATTAGTTTGGAAGAGTCTCACCGTCTCTTTTATGAGGAACAGGTAGTTTCAGCACATATTTAAAGAGATTCCTCATTCTGGGAGCGTGAACTAGATTTCTTGCAATCTCTGTTTCAACACTCACTGTTTAGGTGTTTCTATCTGAAAGGCCTTGAGCTGTCAGATTATCGTACCTGAGAAGTTTTAACATGTTGAAATCTACTTCGGACTTGCATCACAACATGTAATCATATTTCTGCACATTTACCTCTTAAACACTAATATGTTGCAGATATACTTCATAATGATACTGAAAACTTCAATCTGATAACTGTTTAGATATATTGCGACTAGGGATGTGCGTGACTAGTCGTTTAATCGTTTAACCGCCTACTCATTTATTAAACGTTTAGTATTTTACTAGTCGGTTAGACGCTGCATCAAGCATCATGCACCTTGTTCTTCGCACCTCTGCATCAGCTTCTTTGTAAACAGGCTGACCAGTTGCTCCTCCTCCCCTCCCCTCACACACACATGTAGCAGGGGGCGGTCGACCTCCGGATGACACGTTTATTTCTCCAAACCTACACTGCCTGTCCGAGGCGTTTTGAATGAAAACACGCCCACAACTGATGCTCAGATTGAAGTTCCAGATGTCCGCCATCTCCTGGTGTACAGTACATGAGGCACACGAGGCAGTACATTTGAAGCTATGGCTTGTTATGTTCAGCAATGTTGCTTGTCGCAATATTGCGACTTTGGCGCTTAAAGGGTTAAATTGCAAGTTTTCTGAACCAACGAGTCGCTAATTTTATTGGCGACTAGTCGGTTCGGAAATTAGTCAAAATTCCCATCCCTAATTGCTACCAATGCTGTAATGATACCAGAGCAACAACTTAAAACATCAGGAAACGTAACACAATAATCGGTGACAAAATGTAGATTTTGTTGTTTTTGTAGTTATTTAAAAAGAAAGACGGAAAATATTTTTGTTAATGTCAGTAAAGGCAGTGAAAGATGTGGGGGGAAAAAAGCCATAAAACAAGTTGAGTAGTTGTCAACTATTGATCTCAACTCTTGATTTGACTGATCATCTGAGAACAAATAAAGTATAAATCCTCTGATTCCAGCTCTTAAATGTGATTTTATCGTTATTTTCTTTGTATTCTTACCAGCCAATCATGTTTGGGTTACGATAAAGCAAGATTTTATCTTTAGCTTTGGGAAATTGATATTTTTCACCATTTTCTGACATTTTGTAGAGCAAACAACTCATCGATTAATTCAGACAATACTCTGAATGTTAATTATTTATGAAAACGACTATTAATTGCAGCCCAAGCCAGACTCTGCTCGTATGTTTTCGTATCAAATCAGCTCCTTCACAGTGTTTGCCACAGTTCATGGTAAAGATAAAGCGACAAACAAACTCAAACTGTGACAGGACAAACATTTGTATATCACAAAATAAAGCACCCAATTTGACAAAAATTTTAGGACACGGCTATAATGCAATTACAGTGCCTACAAAAAGTGTTCACCCTTCTTGAAAGTTTTCCATTTTTGCTTCTTTTCAACGTTGAATCGTGACCAATTTAACTCGGCTTCTTTAGGAATTTACAAAAATGTGCTTGTTCATTTGAAAGTGCAAACAGATTTCCACAAAGTATTTTCAATTAATTAAAAGTCTAAAATGTAAAACAAGCAATTGTGTTCATTTCCTTTGAAGTGGCTCACCTGATTCAACACAGGTGCAGCCAATTGGTGCTAGACGTCAATCAATTAGTGAAATGGTGATCATCTGAGTGCCGTGAATGTTTCTGGAATGATTGTAGACACCTGCATCTGGAAGGTTAAGTCTCTGGTAAATCAGTATTCATGGGTATAACTAAAACTGGAAGACAATAGAACAATCCAAGCAACTGTGGAAAGGTTATTAAATGGCACAAGTCAGGGTATGGATACTGGAAAATTTCAATTAAGTACAGTTATATCCATCTTTAAGAACGAGAAAGTGAAGGTTTGGCAAACGCAAATTAGTGCACAATATTACAAGCACACCATGACCACTGCGAAGCATGGTGGTGGCAGCATCATGACGCTGGGGTGCTTCTTGACCAGAGCCAAACAGTAATGGTTTTAAGGTGAATGTTTTGGAATGACCGAGTCTGAGCTGAGATCTAGTTCCAATTAAGGATTTGTGACTAAACTTGAAGGACTGTTGACTCATCACCCTGGTAAAACTTGACAGAAGTTGGTTAATAATTGGGTAAAATTGCAATATCCAAGGTGCGCAAAGCAGACTTCAAGCTTGTAAACACTTTTGCAGTCACTTGTTTTCCATCTTATATTGTAAATTAACTGACATGACTTGAAGAAATGTGTTTCCGCTTTGACTTGAGTCTTTTTTTTTAATTTATTTCTTGCAAAAAACAAAAAACAATTAAATCGATTGTGGTTAAACATAGATGAGGGATAAAAGGGGAAACTTCCAAGAGATACCTTTAATAGGCACTGTATGTTTTCTATCACATTTGCTAACCTGTCGCTCTTTGAATCCTTTGAACAAGTCGGCATGCTGCTCGGATTTGCTGCCATACCTCCTGTTTTGTCACCATGAAAGCGGCAGTGTGCTGATGAGAGTAGAAAAAAGCTGCTGGCATACCCACTATGCCTGCAGGGAGTGGATGAGCTCCTCACACACATCAAGGCAACTCATAGGACATACAAGTCATATTAAAACAGTGTCACTCTTAAAATATCAGCACTAATAAAACAGTACGTGTTACAGGCATTGCATTGCAATACCTTTCCATGGTGACAATAAATAGGAAATATCTCCTTACTTCTTTACCAAAGTTTTGAAATAGACAGACAGTTGACAAGAGTCCAATCAATGCTGTCATAAAATGTCATATTTGAAAATAGACAGCCCAAACACACAATTTGGTAAGAGAATTTATTTCTGTGGTTCCGAAAGGGACGGTTTGTAACAACCTGACATAGTGAGGGAGTGTGGATTTTGAAGTGAAAATAACTTTCATCATTATTTAAGATATGATATAATTAGTTGTTCTTTGTTGCTATTCATCATGAATTGAATTCCATGTGACAGTGCATTGAAAATGTTAAATATATCTGCTTACGTCGTGGTAGATATTTCTTATCTACAAAGACAGATTGTCGCGAACGGGATGGAGGAGGTTGTCGGGGTTGTGCCACACTCCAGACAAAACCATATATATGCTGTATGTACAAGTCTATTATGGGTCAGAATTTACTTGGCAGAGGTTTGTGTTTAGCCCATTTTTTTGTGTCATCTTTCCCTTTCTTTCTGAATACCAACTCTGGGCATGGTGCCCATTTCTCATTGCAGCACATCGATAATAAATAATCCATTACACCTCTGCAGCTTTTCCGGAAACAACCGAGAAACTTGTCTTGCAAATTTCGCTGAAAAGCTCCTTGGCGCGTCTGATGGCCCATCTCACTTTGCTGTGCATTTTAATTGGCTCTAAGTGCGGAGAAACAACTGCGACCGCAACAGTCAAAGTTGAAGCGCTTCAGCGGCCTGTCTCTGGAGCGGCAAAGGCTCGCCTTCCTCCAATGCTCTGCAGAGCTACAGGCCTGACAAATCCTTATTAGGGGCTTCTACTGTACATCACTACAGTATGTGTGTGTGTGTGTGTTAGGTAGTTATGACTTCACACTACAGGCCAGGGAAGCCTATTTGACCAATTAAACCAGGATGCATTTGCCGTGTGTGTGTGTGTGTGTGTGTGTGTGTGTGTGTGTTGGGCCGTGGGTATGTGCACACGTCTGCTGTGTGGGTGTGAAAATATTTAGAATCCTCTTGACACCCAATTAGAGAGCAACCCGACATGACCTCCAACTTCAAGAGACACCAAAAAGCTCACTTGAAACAACAACTTGGAACTGCTTGACAAAATGGCCCCACTAATGAGCGCCTGTAAACACAACTTTATTCTTGCTGATTGCTATTTAAAAGAAAGGGCGAAAACTATAGTATGTGTGCAGAATTTATGACTTTAATTACCATGCATAATAAATACAGAGAGACTGGCCATTGTACCGGCGGTCATTTGAAATTTTGACTGCAAACCGCCTGATATTAAACAGCGCTATTATTCACATATTATTCTCAAGGCTCAATATTTTCAGCTATTATGCATTTGTAGTTGGAAAAAGGCGTATCTGTTTGAACTTGGTCATCTGGTTTTGTTGTAGTTTCTTCTTTTTTTCCCTGCAGGATGAAACTTTCACTGCAAACAAGGTCATCTTGTGATGAGTATGACTCATCATGACTGTTTCTGGTAATTGAAAGTGAAGAGAAAATCTGAGTGTGGTGCTGATTTTGCCAATATCTCTTACAATGATATAAAAAAATAAACAGTGTAGATTTTTTTTTACTTTTCACGGTCAAAGAGGAAAGTAATAAGTTATGGGAGTTTTTGAGTGTTTAGTGTCTGCACCTTGGGCCACTACTTCAGTTCTGGTGGAAGTAGTTCCTGCAAAGTGCGGTCTGGTTCATGATTGATTTCTCATATTTGTTTAATTTTACCTGCAAAAGTAGTGTATATCATTATTAATGTGTTTTGATGTGCCTCTAGCACAAAATGGGACAGATGCACCCGAATTCAATCATCCCAGAGTTAATGGTTAGTGACAAACACCTCTGCTCAAAATTTGCCCCAAAGCGGTACATTCAAGAAATCTATCTGAAGACCCAACTCTTCAGTTAAGTTACTACAAGTATATAAGGTACCGTGCTACCTTTCCAGATCTACAACTTCTGACTGTGACCCCTTTGTTCTGGCTGTCCACACCAACTGATGATATTCACAGAAACACTGCTGTAACATTTCCTTTTTGGAAACAGCAAACACAGTACACAACTTAGAGTAACTTCATCACCTCTGTTGGCATTGCAAGTTAATGATATGGTAAAGGCAGACCAACCAGAACCTGAAGACCCTCCACTATCATAAATGTCCACTGTGGTTTCTGAGTCAAGCATGATGATAATGGAAAAAGACAGGTGAATTGGACAAAAGCTATATGCCGGCTCTGTTCAAATGTGATTGGTTATGTAGGTGGTTGTCCGTTAAACTTGCTCACTTATTTGAGACCTTGTCTTGTCTAAGCAGCCTCTTGCTAACAATTGAGAACGGACTAAAGGGATGACAAATGGTGTAGGTGATTTAACAGCAGCAAAATTTGTGATTGTACTGTGTTGTCGAGAAAGCAAGTTTTAAACACAGTCTGAAAGTAATCAAACCCTGTAATGAAGTTCACTCTTGTCAGCATTTCATCCAGCAAGTCATACTATCCATTTCCAAACAAAGACAAGTTACAAATGTCCATCTTATCCAGTGGATCTTCTGATGCTCGCCCAACCTGGGTGGACATCTTGGGCTACTGAGAGTCCTAATGATAACTGCACGTCACACCCAACTGGAACATGGAGGCCACGATTTGCAAACATTGTCCCATATGAGCAACTAACAAGTGTGGGAATGGAAGTTGGAAAGGCGGGACAATTCCAGTCCTAAATATTGTCAACACCATCCATAAAGCTGGACTGACCCCAAAATTAGATGCTTAACTCATACCTTTAATTAAGCAGCAAAAAAATCAACAATCAACCAGGTGTCCAGGCTACTCGGCGGAGTCAGAAGTGTTGTGTCTTTCTTCTAATGACAGCACATCATGCTGTCAATGATACAGCACAATGATACAATGCAGGACAAACAGGAATTGCTTAAGGTGGCGAAACACAAGTCATTCATGGCGTCCCCACTCTCTGGAACTCCAGTTTTGATATGGAGGAGAGTTATCTGAAGCAGCACGCCGCTGTGTACTCAGCACTGATGGAAAAGGCCCCCC
This sequence comes from Acanthochromis polyacanthus, assembly GCF_021347895.1. Lineage (NCBI taxonomy): Eukaryota > Metazoa > Chordata > Actinopteri > Pomacentridae > Acanthochromis > Acanthochromis polyacanthus. The sequence continues at coordinate 22,603,917 of NC_067134.1, read as the reverse complement.
AGGAAGCGCAGAAGACTATCCAACTGTGAATGGAGTCAGAGACGCCATCAGAGGGAGCCTGAAGGACAGGTACACTGATGCTGCTCTGGAGAACTTCCTTCACAAATACTCTGCTTTAGAGCTGAGGTTCAAGGCCTTTTCTCATGCGAGGAATGCCTATTGTGAAAAGGCAGGTAGAGCTAGTCCAAAATGTCTTGAAGACCTTGAAGTTGTTGTGTAATCCTTTTTGAAATGAAAGGGAGGAGATGCTGATTTTCGTTCCCTCTTGTGGACTTAACACAGGAATTTAGCCAGCACCACAATTTGCTGCTTCACAGAGACTAAGCCGATCCAGCAGTGACTTTAAACCCAAATGTGACACCAATATCAGTTACAGTTAGCAAAATAAACAAGAGTAGTACTATGCCTCGAATAACTTTGTAAAATACACCCTGTCAAATGCTTCTTATTTACTGTAACAAATCAAAGTCTTCCCCGTCATGTTCAGTCGAACAGCTTGTTCTCTGAAGACACTCGGTTACTCCTGTTAAAGCAAGTAAAAAAGGTTGATGGTTTTTGTTTCCTCCTTTGATAAATCAAAAGCGGTTGGCATTTGCCTTCAGCTGTCGCTTCAGTCCTGTTAGCCAAGCAATAAAAAGCTCCATCAGTCTTAAATTTGCTGCCGTTCCTTCAATTCACCTTTCAATCATTTGTCAAGTGACTCAATTGTGTAGTAGTGGCCACTTTGATTAGACTTAAAGTAGTTATTTTAAGAGGCATGTCATTTGTTACCCACCCATTCTTTTAAGCATTTATTCTGTCACTTTGCCGGGAGAATTCTTGCAAACACCTCCAGAAAATGATTTTTTTTCCTTTTTTTGCCTCTTGTTGTAGTGGGAGTGAGCCACCTCCAGAAGTGATGAAACAGGAAATGAGTCAAATTCCCCAGAACCATGACATGAACTTATTGATCGCGACACACAGCGAGCGCCCCCCCTCCTCCCGTCAGCTCCGGGCCAGTCTGGCCACTCATATTTCCATTGATCACGCTCATGAAAACGAACAAAACTAGTGATCAAAGCAGAGCCGGGAGTTCCCATGGCCACAGTCTTCAGATCACAGAAGAGGAGCAGGTCTGCGGGAAGGAGGCAGGAATGTGGTCGGGGGTGGAGGATGAAACGGAATATGAAACAGTCAAATGGAGATCAACTCTGCTGATCCTGCTTTTTGATCTCTGTCTGGGCCTCTACTTAATATATACAACTCCACACAGAGAGCGAGTGGGTTCTCTATGTGGCTGTCTCAGCTCTCTGACACACAAACACATGCCGGCTCATCGTCAAAATATGCAGATAGTTTCTTTTTCTTTTCCTGCTCGCACACTATCAGTCACCTCATATCAAATCACACTCTCAGTCGTGCTTTTTAAATGCTTACTCTTTGCACGCGTGCTCGAAAAATCTGGATTTACATGCACAATATGCAGCTTTTCACCCCGAGGCGGCATGTTGTTAGCATATCTGCATCCATAAAGTCATCACACAAGCTGACAGCATTTGCAATTAAAATAACAACACAAACACTCGCTGTGTTTTTGTACAAATCACCTTTAGCTCTATTTGTTGTTTCCTCTGGTTTCTGTTTAGTCGTATATGTGGCTATATTAATAGGGGACTCTTACATGTACAGTTAATTATAATATGGACTTGTTATATCCTCTTACGGAGCTGAAATACAAGACAAAGAGGTCATGCAACTGTAATTAAGCTTTTATTGAATAAACTGTGATTTCACATCAGTAAGCTGCGCTCTCCACATATACAAGACAAAGCTTCCCGATTACATACCTGTGAACGCACAAACTGAGCACCTGTATGCACATTTGTGTGTCAAAACAAACAAGCCTACACACCGTGCCTAATTATTAGAGTGCTTGAACATGCTGACTGACCATTTTTTCAATCAACCTGTGCATGAGTTCCCAATCGGCCAATCCATCAAATCCCCCTGAGTGTCATGCCGTCGCAGATGCAGCTTTAGTAAGCCGCGCTCGACGTCGATAAAACCAGAGGTGATGACAAAAGGGATTATAATTACTTGGAAGCGAGCGCAAATTAATATTTGTTGGTTTTGGTAGGACGGCTCATCACCACATCACAGACCGGCGAGTCTTTGATGCTTTGTAGCAGAGTTCCTTGAAAGTAAGATCAAACTACATGGAAAAATACAAATAATTATAGCACTGATAATAATTTCTACGCTTTGCAGAATGAAGACAGTCGTAAAAATTGACTTTTAAAAGTGTTAACCTTTACATGTAACTTCAGATAAATGCATCAGTATGCTGTTTTTCCTCGGGCAGCAGATTGGAAATTAATTTTGACCCAACTCCACTTTCAAAGTTTTTTCGGCTGCCTTTGAAACAAAATCTGCGAGAACTCTTGTGGCAGACAAAGTGGCATATCAAAAGAAGCATGGAAGGGAAATAATATTATATGCTAATGGGAGACAGCTCGTGGGAGTAAAGGCTTACGTCTGCCAGATAAAGAACTAATTTTATTTCAGCATGTGTATTAATCAAACTCATGCTCATCATCGTATGATCTTGAAGGCAAAACTCCATCAGTATTCAGACATCAGCACATGTAATAATCGCGGGCCCTGCAGGACAGCTGCTGGTGGAAACATGAGGAAATGGAGCGTGCTGAGCACAAGAAGCAAAGGTCGGCCTATTGACACCACTTAAAATAATGTATGTTTGTTTGCGTCGCTGCAATGGACACCCGGGGTTAATAAACGCCTTCATTCATCTGGCAATAATAGCCACAACAGGCCAAAATCATTAATATGGATCAGGGTGCACGTCGTGTCTCAGTATCTGAAATAAACCTTCACCGCAGAAGGAGATGATGCGTTAATTGTGTGCTTTGTTTTAGTTGACTTACAACAGCTTTAATTGTGAACATAAATCTTCTGCAACACTGAACAGTTTAGCGTGTAACCTAAAGTTTATGGTAGAAATGATGTTGCTAAACCAAAATGCAGCTTTCATATTTTTAGCTAGGGATAGACCACTTATAGGCCTGACTGATTATCTGTATTTTTATTGGCTGATTATTGATGTGTGTGCAACTTCAGGTCTGATGCAGCCTCCTACTGTCTCAGAAATGTATTTCAGGCAGCAAAAACTGAACAACAAGCCATTGCCACAAACTAGAAAATGAGCTGCTCTCATAGTGGCTAAGGCTATGCTAATGGCTAGTGGCTAAGTTAGAGGGCAGCCACAGATTAACCTAAAACAGAGTCTGGGAAAACAATAATTAACAATGGTTTGAGATATAGACCCAGCAGGAGACAAGATGATAAATCTCAGTTGAGCCCATGTAGACAGAGGAAAATGTTTGAATTTAATCACTTCTATTCCTATTTTACATATTCAGTTATAGTCACCCTCATAAATGATAAGTTCTCTGCTATCATATTCTGTTAAAACATTAAATTTAATGTATATTGCTTTCAAATATCAGTTATCAGCCTTCCTTGATTACCAATAATCAACATCAATATTGGAAAACTCACTTCGGTCAATCAAGGTTTTTAAGTTTCCACAACTGTGGAAATTTTGCAGTGAAATTTCTTTGACATGAATCATCTTGATTTGCCATTGCTAAATGTTGCGTGTGTGAAATTTGGGTACGCAAGCTAACAAACGTTTTGAAAGGTAATGTTTTCAGGGGTTCTAGAGGTATTTGTATTTGAAAGATAATCTGTGGAGGAAAGAAAAAGTCAAAACCGATCAAGCAGACTGCCACATATTACAACCAGACGGCGAGCTATTGAGATGTTCTTCACTGTTAAATTATGCTGAATTGATGTGAAATTAGAAAATAAATAAAAGTTCAATTTACTTAAAAAAAAAAAATACATGGAAAAGATGAATGGAAGGGAGGTCAGGAAAATGCCTTTCGAGCTCCGTGAGCAAATGGTACCAGATAGGGGTTAAGTATGCTCAACAGGTATGGCCACATGGGTAATTTAGATAGACTCAGTAGTTCAGGGGGGAAACCTCATTAACCAGCAGGTTATCCTGCAGCCTCATAATTCAGGAGCCGTGCCATTTTCAGCAGGCAAGAGGAGAGAGACCTCAAACCCCCTGATCTGTAGTCAAATATTCTGCCTTTGAGCTAACCTCCACCCTCCAGTGCATCAGGCGAGGGATGATAAACCTCTGAGCCAATTCTGCAAATGAATTACGTCAAACACGTAGTACGTTACGCTGTGTGTGTTGGATGGAAATGGGAATGCTGTGTACGTACATGCATATAAATGCAGCACTGACACAGCTGTGATCACATGGGGGAAATCTTTACTTCATTGTAAGCTGGAATCTAAATTCTTTTCCTGACCCTGTGTAGCCCAAGCAACGCTTGTGCTCCTTTCACATTTATATTCGCTACTGGCTCATTTTTCATTGCAACTTAACGTCCTGCACTTCTATGGAAACAGCATAACCATGGCTATATATGTTGACCATAATATTGCATGTTGTGCAGTATGACAACATGTTGCAAGGCTATAAATCATGAAAAAGTCAAAGTAAATGTTGGATTTATTTAATTCTTTTATTTTACATAAAATAAAAAAGAATAGTAACATGTAAAGCCTTTCTCCAAGTACCCTCATGTGTTACCAATTTTGGAAAAAACTGCATAATGTAAGTATTTTGTTTCTTATTTAGTTTATTTCTATACTTTTTCTGTCTGTTCTGTGGGAACACCACCTTCATTTTAACTCCTTACAGTCCCTGAATTCTTGTCAAGTGACTGCTGGGGTAATCCTGGTTTCTCAGTCATACCAAGAAGTGCAGATTATTTTGTTTGTATTTATAGAATCTGGTGCAAATAATAAATTTTTCGTAATAGATAAATAAGCCTAATAAAATACAGTAATTTTAATGAAAAATCACAATTCTAAGCTTCATTTTTGGATTTCCCAACAGGACAATATATCACCAATCAGATAATTTAGAATACAATCATTTTTGTCTGCTTTTACATTTTCTGACTCTGAAAAAATGTGTAATATTTATATTTTTTCTGCCAATGTAATGCTTTTCAAACTTGCTGGCAGGTTTTGTATTTCAGACTGTGAACATTCTTTAACACCAGATGTTCAGGAATATTAAATGGCTGAAATTTGTATATATTTTGAATTGTATACATATTTTAAATATTAAAATACAAATGCCTTATCCTAAAATTATCACTTAAAGCAGCAAAACAACAGAAATGAATCAATTTCAGTTGAATTCCAACATTCACTGGTGTCATTTGTGCATCAAGTTTAGCTCAGGTAAACATAATCGTCCTCATAGGTAAGTTTCATCCTTGAGCAGCTTTATTGGTAATGCAGATATTTCAGGTCAACAAGACCAATCGTCTATCTAAATAAAAACAGATTGCGAAGCATAACTGCAATGTTAATGGTCCGAGGAACTTAAAAGCTGCTTGTAGGATTCAATAGTAAAATCTAATGACTATGGCTTATAAAATATGGTGACTTTTCAACAAAATAAGGAGACATACAGGAGTCATACAGGAGCCATCTTGGACATTGTAGAATTCTTCAATAGATTTCTATACAGGATTCTTAAGGTAGCAGTTTTCTCACTTGTAATGTCTCACAAGTAGCAAGCGATCTTGACTATGCTGACCTTTGAGAGCTCAAAAGAAAGGATGCTGTTGTAGTTTATTAGCTGTGTTGATCCACGTACTTAGATTTCACCTCCTCTTTCTGAGTTTACACTCCTTCTCATTAAGGACATTGTCTGAAAGCAGGACTTTGTGGTTCAAGTACATCTTTTGAATAAATTCCATCAACTTCTTAGCTTTTTAACTTGCTTGCTGGGGGACAATGAGCTAGATTGGATCGCTTGTGTTTCTGTTTCAATAACTAATTGAATCAGTAGAACGGAATGTGAGGGGCAAGTAATTATAAAGAATAGAGAAAGTAGAAAAAGCTGTGAGGAAGTGTTCTTGACTTACTAGCATGTTAGCTTTTGGCCTGATTGGTACAGTAATGGCTTCTTCCCATGTGTGTTTTTTTTTATTAATTTCCAAAGTTGCCGAATCAGGTTCAGAATTGTATTCAGAATTGTCTTTTCATCACACTGTAAACCCTATAGTGACTCAATGCAACCAACCATTCATTGGTTTCCTTATTTACCAAAGCAAGAACATCTTTTAAAAGAGCGCAATTAAACCATAGACCTCATTTGGTGTGTGACACGGACAAAACAAAGTCTCACAATGTGATGATTTAGGAAATGGCTCTTTTTGTGAGCAGGTCATGCAGCAGAGGGGAGCGTGCTGGCAGAACGCTGACAGACTGGATGAGGCCTTCCAGCTTTCCATCCCTCAGGGAATGTGTGTGCATGTGTCAGTCGGGCTTCACAAAATGTTAACATCAGTAGTTTGCTGTTCATGTAGGAGGGGATATGTCCAATTTTGTCCCCGGACACCTTTCTTTTTTTTTTTTTTTCAGGAGTCTGGAACTTGTAATACAAGCCGCTGACAAGAGTTGCTAATGGAACTGTTTGGTTTACACTTTGTGTACAGAATTGGCACTTTTTTTCCCTCTGTTGTCATGCTGAATTTCAAAGCTGGTTGCAAACATTTGCTTCATACACTCTTTTTTTGCCTGCCTGTTTGTCATGTGTTTCATTGCTTTCCCAGTTCAAATATAATTTCCAAATGATTAGCAGTGTTTGTTTCTATCTGCATGGATTATCAGCTTACAAAGGACAATTGACTGTAAGAACAGCAATATGTATACATACCTACATCACTTCTACTCAAGTAGGCTCCTCCCAGTAGGGTGAAGTATTCACAAGTATGTCATCAAAGCCAAATGTGGGTGTGTGTCTGTTTGTGTCTGTGCATTAACGTTGGAAGCACTTCACCTATATCATCAGGACAAGTGCACATTTGCTTTCAAGACCGTGTCAAGTGTCCAGAGGGCCAGTATTTGACAAGGAATCTGTTCAGTGCAAAGAAGGAGAATTGCCAGGTAGAGGCACAGTGGTAGATTATCAAAGAACTAGGTCGTAGACTGACTGGAATCCTGATCATCACAGTGATAAAAGCATCTGTATTCCTTTTATGAAGAGAAACGTGTGGCCAGAGTGGTGCTAAAGCCATTGTTTGTTTTGCTAGCCATTGTTGAATGGGAAATGCCATTGAAACAATTGCTAATTTGGATTTGAGAGTTCGACATTAGCATTACGCTGGCCTTGCATTACAGATACATAGAAAATGGTCCTAAATCAGTTGTTTGTCTCATTTTACATACATGCAGGGACACTTTAAACCAGTGTTGATCACTGTTGGGCAATGCACCAATCTGAGCCTCGGCAGAGTTATGTGGTGATCTGTGTTGGTTTGTCCGTCTGCCTGTTCGCAACATGACTCAAAAACGGACTAACAGATTTAGAAGAAATTTTCAGGGAAGGTCAGAAATGACACAAGGACCAGGTGATTAGATTTTGGAAGTGACGCAGCTTATAGTCTGGATCCACGAATTTGTTCAAGATTTCTGTGTAACTGGGAGATAGTGGCACGGCATCACTAACTATGAAAACAAGTAAACACAATGTCAGCTGTCTGCTGACGATCACATGATTGTGATCCTACTAAAAATCGATTGCTGTGGACTTACCCATCAGAAATGATACAAGGAACAGTTGATTAAATTGGTAGAGGTGTTTCCGAGTCCCATCAGTTTCTGCCACTCGCTACATATTTAGGTCACGTGATTCGGTATCTGTACAATAGGTACACATGCCAAACACACGCCAGTGCTCATCGCACGTTCATTTTCTTTGTGGGTACATTGATATTACTGTAAATGGCCACATTCTATGGTGCCGTGATTTCTGCCACAAATTGTTGAAAGATTTCAGCCGTCGGAAATGATTTGACTGAGCAGCCTTTGCAGAGTACTGCGCTCTGTGAGTGCTTTTCTTGTTTCTCCATGTCACCACCTTATGAGTTGTTATGGTGTACATTTGCTTATCTACACATCCGGCACACATAATGAAATGTGAAATGTAGTTGTGTTTTTGGCTACTTTGTACATGTTATTCAAATACTCATTTAGTCTTGAGGAAATGATGTTGGCGTTTGGTGCTAAGCATGTAGCATTCAGATCAGGCTGTTATTTTTGTTTTTGTGGTCAATCTTTTCATACCTTCTCAGTCAGTTACAAAATTGGATGAAAGTAGCCTTTTTTTCCCCCATTTTTGACCAGGTAATTTGCATGTTCTGTTTTATATTATCATATATGCAGCTACATATGGTTCAGAAAACTTCCCTAATTTACTTCTGTGTTGTCAGTTTTGGGACCTTGCATGACTGCTCCAAACATGTTTTCATATTTGAACTCACTTGCGGAGAGATTATTAGATATACTTGTCCAAAATTGCAGGATCAATATCAAAGACAAGATGAGAAAAGTAGTGAACATTTCAGGCCTTTATCTTTAATAGTTTCTGAGATATTGAAACAAAATGTGCTGAAAGTGGGTCAATGGGCAATTTAGAAAACAATAAATCTGATAAAGTATTTGATGTATTCTTGCAAAATTTCAAAGATAATATTTCAAATGTCCATAGCTTATGATAACACTTGGAGCATGTCAGAGATGACTGATGATTTGTGATAAAATAACCCTATTTACAAGCCAGTCTGTATCAGATGTTTGCCGTTACTCTATGGATACTACATACATGTACATAAAATACACCATCCAGAACAAGCTATCTCAGCTTTGTTCTTAAACTTTCTTTACTTGTTATTGCTTCATGTTTCCTCAGGTGAAACAAAACCACCCAGATTTGTGACAAAACATCCCTTAAAACAACACAATTCTCTCTTGTTCTTTGCTTTGTTGTCATCACTTATTATAGCAGCACAATCCAATGCAACACACTGCAGTGTGAAGGGAATATCTGTCAGTGGACTTGTGCTTTTAGGCTCAGTGTGTGTCATCCATCCCATCAAAGAAACGTGCACAGCTACCTTCCCTTTAGCGATATGTGAAGTCACTTGCACTGAGAGATGACTAATTCATTATGAAAATTAACTATGTATGCCCCTTTGAGGTGCCACAAGGAATACATAAAGTGAATGGGATTATATTAACATGCTATAGAGTTACGTCTGTGTTGCTCAGAGGTTAATACAGTTTGAAATGTCTCGAAAAAGCGCTTCAATGCTCCTTTTCTCCTTTAACGCATTGCTGCAATTTTAGCATTGTTGACCATTTTAATTGAGAATATCTGTAATCTGAACAACACCAACAAATGGTTCCACTTTGTTTCTCTATCTCTACTTATTGACTGGCCTGTGTGAGTGTGTTCATGTGCATTGGCTTTTTTTCCCCCTTTTTTGTTGCACCACCTACACACCTCTGGATGAGCTTTTTGACTGCAGTGACCCCGCTGAGATCAGGCTGGGAATTCAATGGCACTGTGGGGAGCTTGTGTATGTGTGTGCTTATTTGTCCCTGGGCCCCGTCTGAGTGCAGTACGCTCTCATATTATTTTCAGGTAGCATTTCCTGCGCCGCGGTCGTGCCTTTCGAGCGTGTGTGTGGGTTGCGCGACTCATATGTGCAAGAAAAAGCAAGAGCGACTTGGTTGCTGTAATGATTAATGGGGGAAACTTTCAGTGCTGATTCCTTTCAGATAATAGTAGCCAGGCGAAAAGGGGGGAAAAAAAAAGCAATCTTACTTGTCGCTCTTTTCTGCACAATTGATCCAAAAGAATAGAAAAAAAGAAAGTGGAAAGCTCCCACAATATGGGAGCCCTGTGTTTTGATTCTATTACTGCACATTTTCAGAAGGCAGCACTCGGTCTCAAATCACGTGGGTGCAAAAAACCAAGAAGAAAAACACGCAGCGCCAAAGCTAAACTTGCAGCAGCTACTTTTATATTGCAGCCTGATTGATCTGGGCATTCAGCATCTGGCATTTGCACATTTTTCCCCTTCTAATTAGCTGCTGATGCTGACATAATTAGTTACCACAGATGGACTGAGGATGTCTGGCTGACACTATCTCACTCACACAGCCTGGCGGCGCATTTACAGCTTTGCATTGTGATTCGGGGTTTTAAGGTGTTTAAATCTGCACGGCCATTATTTGCCCTCGATCGTGTCCCTGCACAGGGAACATCAGCTCTATTAGTAAAACTCTGCCATTGTTAAAGTCTGCTTTAATGCATTAATCCAGACAGTTTTCATTACATAAATCAACGTATAGCCAATTAGCATATTTTTTTAAACTGTTTTCTTTGTTGTATTATACTCCTACCCTTGTGATATTTGATACCACTAGTATTTTGGAAACCAAATTGAATGAAAATGAAAAACTCCTCATTTCCTTCAGACATGATTGGACTTAATGTGCCCTCACCTTGCGAGTTTTTTTTTTTTTTTTTTTTTTTTTTTTTGGGTGCGACAGTGGAGGAGTCACCCAGTGTGCTGTAAACGTAATAGATTGTGTTAAAATAAAATGCTTAATTTCAGTCAATATGGCACATTTTTGGCAAATTTGAAGAATTATTTTTTTAATTGATTCACCACCCATCTTTAAATTGCATCACTTTAGCCTATTTATTTAGGTACTCTGCTAAGAAATGTAATATTTACACAGCAAGACACACATCAATACAACTACATCTTGATAAAGGAAGCATTACCATGATACATTAGATAAAGAAAGTACAACCTGGAGTGGTGACATGGCAAAGTCACTGCACTGCACTAAAATTAAGGTTCCGAGTGACTGGCCTGAACCAGGTATCACCTATGGGAACCTCGAATTAGCCTCAGCATGCGCCCTAATGTAAAGTCAGTCAACCCTGGGAGAAAGCTGCCGGGACAGTCCCCTTAGGTGAAGGTGGTGTGGGACACAAAGTTGTGGGTGTTGTCTCACCGCAAAGTTCGTCTCCCAAGGGCAACTGTCAATCCCTACTGTACACAGCTTCCACCAGCGGCAGGCAGCTGCAGACTTGTACGTCTTTGATGGCTTGCATGGAAGCAATGTAGAGAACAATGGATGGCTAAGGGGCTCCGGTATCAACGGATATGGTTGACTGTTTTTGAGCCACAGAGGGAGCGGTCTTGGAGCTTGTGAATGCAGCCATTCATTGTGTTATGTGTTGTTGTGCTGGTTTGCATCTAATTGAAAACTTTTATGTTTGTATTGTATTGAAGTGTTTTTTTTCTTCTTTTGTCAATGAATGAAATAAAACTTAATTAATTTAGTGAAGCTATCAAAGATATTACTAGATTAAAATTCTTCAAAATGTAGATGAATTAAACACCAGTAGCACAGTGCAGAATGGTCAGTGAGGTAAAAAGCAACAGCTAAAGGCTCAGAAAAATCACTGGAGCTGGTCGGCATGAGCCTCCATCATTTGCAAATCATGGTGCATAGATGCATAGATCAAGGAGAGCATGCTGGTCTCCTAACTACTCCACTGCACAGCTGGGCAGATGTATAACGGGCTGATGAAACTAAGGCAGATGCTTAGCAACAACACACCACGCTGTATTTCAGAATCAGGAAAAGATATATTTATCTCTAACAGAGGTTCTATGGTGATGTCAGATAAAGACGGAAACAAATAATTTTATCTGTAACAGTCTAAAATGAAAGAATAATAATGTAGAAATAACTTGAGCAGCTGCACTTTGAGTGAATGATTGTACAAAATAATTAGAAAAATACACATGGACTGTGGTGTGGCTCTATTTAAAGAGGCAATGGACAAATTCAGCTGTCCTCCTCTGAGTCCTACAACCTGGACAGCGTAAATGGTGCCCAGGAGGGAGCCACTTAAAAGCAATGTAGAGAATGTGTGGCATCCTGAATGATGCTCTTGACTTTCCAATAGATCTGCTGCTCACAGAGCATAACCAGAGATCTGAGAGGATGACAAATGCTCTTTGGGCAGTGCTGTTGACAGTCATGAGTGCTTTGTAGCTGGAATTGTTGGACAACTGAGCCAGCAGATCAAGAAAAAGGTAAAAAAAAAATAAAAAATCATAGTTTGTGGGGACGCGTTACTGTCTCTGGTCCTGCAACTTTTCGATATTAGTAGGAATTCTGAAGTTTATCAAGGGATATTACTAGGGCTGATTATTTTAGTAATTCTATTAATTTTTCTGGCAATTAATCGGGTATCAGATTCCGCGCTTGGCATGCGCATTGCAGCCTTGAAAGCGGAAGCGAGTCCGCTGTACAACAGAAATAACCATTCTGGCAGAACACAGGAGGACGTCTGTGGTATATTGTACATGCATAGTCTAGTACAGGGGTATTGTACATATATAGTATTGTACATGTATAGGATAGTACAGGGGCACTCGACTAAAACTGAAAGCCATGAGAAACCAATATGTTATAGTTGGTGATAAGAAATTGCATAAATCTGTTTTTATGTTTGGTCCATTTAAACTGCTGTTACTGCAGCTGATAGAACACAAATAAGAAAACTGATTAATTTATTAGTATTTGTTACAAAGAATATTCAATGAGTAAATCTAATTTGGCTTTGATTTGGCCACAAATTAAAGTGATTTCCTTCATTATGAGACAGTGTCAGACCTACACGCACTTCAGTACAATATGTTGGAATATACTAAGTTTGATAGAAATAGTCAGCTGCATTGATGGGTAAAATAATTACATTATGCATGTATAATAGTTTTCTACCAGCAATCCTGTCTGAGAGAAGTTCCAGTCACAGTGCTTTTTACCATCACAAATTCTTATGTTTCTCATTGTTCTCCATTAAAACAATCTGTTCATGAGCGATTCATTTTGTGCAGAAAACGAGTCAAATGATGTGTTAAACTCTCCTGTTTGTGTGGACGAGTTTGAAGCAGAAAGTGAACAAAGAAAGTTGAAAATCAACTTCGTACCTGTTAACTCTGACTGAGGTTTTAGTTTTTGTCTAGTCGACTTAACCAAAGAAAGCCTGGATATGTTAAACCGCCTTCGTAGTTCAGCCTCTGATCTGCTAAATGCCGTAAACGCTGGAAAAGCTGCTCCAGTTAAAATGGAAGCGTCACATCAAATTCAAACCTCCTTCTAATTTATTGATTGTAGGTCCACCACTTAGTTGCCTCAGGTCTAGTATATTGGGGATTAAACAAAGCCTTGAATCGGATAATTTTGCCTTGAGAGACTTCAAAAATCAAATTACTCGAATACCTCGGGGAATTGTGTCAGCCCTAGATATTACAAGGTAGTGTCAGGATTGTTGTACTCCTGCAAAAGCTCAGTAGATAAGGTGAAACGGCAAGAAAATTACACTATAAATCGAAGCAAATCTTCTATTTACTGGTTGTCTTTAGTAATAGCCATTTGTGGGTCCAAATGCTCCTTGAGCTCCCCACAGCAAACAAACAGTGATTTACCAATGAAGGTTAAATAGGTTCTAAATTCCTGCAACTGCGATAGAAAGTGTGTAAATGCTTCTTTAAGGGTGGTATTATCAAGATTAGGGTTCAGGCATCCATGAAAAAAGAGTAATTCCAGGTTAAAGTGAGTAAGAAGTTAGCAGTAAGTTAGCTAACGAGCTGACCTCTAAAGATAATCTCTTCTATCTGAAGTATTTCTGTAAACCAAAACTGGACAGCTATAACTTTGGAAATCAAACTGCAAAGGTTTTGGAGGCTTGATGAAGATGCTTAATTGATATACAGTCTCTCTGGTAGACCCTTCAGGTCCATCAGATCATGGAAAAAACACGATGATAAACAGCTTCTCCCCTAAAGCATTAAGAGAAGTGAACTCTGCCAAAAACAGACGCCAGCTGTCTGGACCCGAGTGTCTATCAGCGATTTACTTACTGTTGCATTTACAGAATCTGGAATTATATACATTTAATTTTTTGCACCTCCATCCTATATCATAATTTATGTACATAAACTGCACTTTTTGACTACTTGAAGTAGTCAAAAAGTAGTATTTTCATAAAAGTTCGACAAGGTGAACTATCCAGAGGTGAAACATCCACTGTACTACCATACAACGAGCTGCAACACTGTTTTCATACACACTTGTGCATATACTTTTTTTTTTTTTACGTTCAAGACACCAAATGTAGGTGAAACTGCAGCCAAGTGGGGTCCTGAGATGACACCATCCACATCCACCAATTCTATCTCCACAAAATCACGTTCCTACACACCTAAATTGCATTTTCAATTACACTGACATGGGAGTGTGATTTCATTTTGAAATAAATGTCATTTGTGACCTGTGACACGGTAGAAAGGAGGGACAGTTTGACAGAAGTCTGTGTGAGGAAGAAATAGGAGGTGAAGATGAAGGCATAAACCAGAGACTGGACATTTACCCAGAAGGCTAGAGATTGCGTCCCATGATGGATGACAGATTCAGTCTCTGACTTGAGTTTTGTTTTTTGTCTTTGCTTATTTCCAGGCTTTCTGGTCTTTAACATGCTAGAAGCTTCACTTCACTTCCTGAGCCCTTTGCACTACTGTTCATCTCAACAAGCTGCTGTCATATGGCACGCCTGACACATAAATAAGCTGTCACTATATTGCACTACTGCCATAGGTTGATTTTCATATTTTTATTTACGATGCTTCATTTTATTTGTAGTGTATTTCGATACCTTTTTTTTTATGTAGGGCGCTATGAAGAAGGTCAAGATGAATCTGAGAGAGAAACGTCTTTTCAGTTGCTCTGTATGTTCTGGATATATAGAAAGTGCTAAGAATCTTTTTCTTTTACTACTCCTTCTTTTCCTTCTCGTCCTTCTTTTCCTTCTTCCCCTCGACCTTTTTCTCATTCTGTCCTCTTTTTCTCTTTTCTTCTCCTTCATTTTCTTCTTCTCCTTGTTTTTCTTCTCTTCCTTTTTCACCTTCTTCTCCCCTTCTTTTTGTCAATATTCTTCTTTTCCTCCGTTTTCTTTGCAATCTCCTTGTTATCCTCTTCCTTCTTCTTCTTCTTGTTCTTCTCCTTGTTCATCATCTCCTCCTCCTCCTTCTTTGTCTTCTTCTTTTTAGGCACCAATATTACGTGGCTAAGAGGAATATCATGGTTGGGGGGCCAAACGCAACCCTTTCACTACATGTTTTCAGCTTGTCCTCCATTTTCAGAGATACCAAGGTGACAAGTCCACCCCATCTAATATGAAAGATTGGCTGAAAAAGAGTAAATAAAATAGATTATGGAGAAATGTTCATTGGGTACATATTTGTGATGCATTCTGAACAAATGTAATTTGGCAGAAAATGCATTTCCCTCCAAGCGTTACTGAGAATGCCATTTATCTGCGTAGGAATGTAAATTGGTGGAGACTGGAATGCCATAACATGAAGTTAGTAATTAACTCCTGCTGAGGTTGTTGTGTGATGCAAGTTATTTGCAGCTGAAAAGCAGCTAATTCTAAGATAAATATCCAGACAAATCTTTTCTAAAGCATTAACAATTGGGGCACTATTAGCCTGGATCCTGCAGTGGATAGACAAATATTGCTAATAAAATGGTTGCAGAATGACAATCGAGTAGCTTTTTTTGCATCTATTCTGACAATGCAGGACACAGCATTGCAAAACCTCAGTACTCTAAATATCACAGAATATGGCTAAATTGAACAGTTCCATCAGGAAGAATTGTTCAGTATTTTCGATCTATTGCTTCTGTAAATAGTGGCTCACTTCTGCCACCATCGCTGTGAATCTTTAAAGGGTATGCTCAATAAAGACACAAAAGATTGTAAATGCTTGAACGCTCCCCTTCTACTTCGATGAAGATCAGGTCACATTTTATGACAAATGAATTCATAAAACCAGGTCACTCCAAAGGACTCGCAAACTTTCCCTCGCCACCTTAAACGGTGACATTTACCAAAAGAAGCCTTCAGTCACCCACCTGCTCTTTCTCACAGCTTTTAAATTGTCCTCTACTTTAGGCCCAAAAATAATTTCACAGCGAGATGCCATGCAAACTCTTTCAGCATGTATCATCTAAATACGCATTATGGGTTTAACTTGTTTACACTATCGAGCCATCAGTGTAAATTAGAATTGTTTACTGAGGTTTTTCGTGCTCAAAAACCTTGAGTCCCTACTGTGTGCTAGTGTTTATTTTGTTTACCCCATAAAAGACACTATTTGCTAAGAATATTTGGATTTTTGCCTGGAAATTATTGTAAGTGTCAATCTTATTGCGCACATTATGTTATAAAAACATCTAATGAATCACAATTTGCACAATTAGGAACATGCCTCGCCTCGGCTACTGTTTAAATATGAAAAAAATTCAGTTATTCACATTATTTTGTTTCCTAAGGAACAGACAAACACTCTGGTTCCAACATCATAAATGAAAACAACATGTCATGATTACAGAAGATGGCTCAAATGAGAAAATCATTTCTTTAATTGGTTTGATTAAAAGAGAGCATAAACACCCCAAACAGGAGAGTAAAATCAGACAGAAATGAAAGATGGAAGTGAATTTTTTTGCAGTGGAAGCACGGATACCAGGTAGAACATTTGCAGAACTTGAGATTAGAGACGGTTCAGGGTTGATGCACTTCCAACTCAGACGGCGCAAAACGTAAATTGGGAGCGCAATTCAAATGCTGCGACAGTGGTGAACCCTTTTATTCTCTGTAATGTGCTTTTTCTGGATTACACATTCTGTCAGAGCCTCTTTGCAGCTAAATCCAATTCTTTGAGTAATTGAATTGGAAGTAAAAAATGACAAAAAAAGTCTTGTAATAAGCAGTCCTCTTTGGGGAATTCTGTCATTCTTCGCTTGAGAATTTCTCTTCCCATCGACTTCAGAATTTCAGCATCAAGGCCCATGTCAGAATGGTTCTTAAGCTGAGCCTGCTGAAAAACAAGACAGTAAATACTGTCCATTATGAAATAAATCATAAGCTCCTTAAATATGGAACCCAGTGATAACACTGCCGGGGAGTAAATCTCAACATTTCAACCTACAATGTGCGTCAACAAACTTTTTTTTTTTTTTTTTTTAATGAGGACTCTGTTGACTCAAGAGTAGCCAGACAATTAGAGCCGGGACAGCCAACAAGCAAGCCTCTAATTGGATGCCTTGAGATCTGTAGTGTTTTCTTGTAGCATTGTACATCACATAAAACCCTAAAAATAAAGATCAAAACGCACCATCTGTTTCTTTCTAGCATACTTTAAAGAAGGCCATGAAGCTCTTTCCATGCTGTAAAAATAGATCCACAAAAAGGCGGCTCTCTGACGCAACAGATGCCGTCTGCTTAAAACAATGGTCCGTAGAACCTTTTTTTCCGCCTCGAAACATGATTAAGTCTCTGCAGAAAACAACTGAAATGTACACAAATGAGAGAGGGATCGGTTCACGCGAAGTGTCAGCAGTACACGAGGCAGAGGGTTGAAATGTGTGGCCTCGAAAAATCTGCTCAGGGCTGTTATGATTTCACTGTTATCTAGAACAGCAGACACATTATCAAGACACTGCAATATTAATTAACTTATCACAATGCATCACTGTCACCGAGGCTGCAACGCTGAGGCCAGTGGGAGGGAGGTTCTGTTTTTCACTTGAATGTTGCTGTCTTTGAAAAAAAAAATCACATAAATAAGTCAAACTGGGATTAGTGGAGTGATTAAGCATTAAAGTAAAGGTCAGCACTGGAGGCTGCCGAAAGTTCTTTCACCCATATTGAGCATTTGAAAGAAAAACATCAAGTTCTGAGCAGTTTAAAGATCATTTTGAGCAATTATTCCAAGACTTTAGTGATAAATATCACAGAAAAAGAAATTGTACTAATCTTACATACAAATCCCTGCTGCTCTTAACTTCTGGTGTCATCAAGTAGCAGTGTTTTTTTTTTAACACGCTCATTAAAACAGAGGGGAAAAGATGACAATGATAAAGCAGGCAGCAATCTATTATTCACCAAGCCCTATCCTTGAATTATTTCATTTTGAATCAGATATGGCATTTTGTTTTGAGGCAAAAACCACACACGCCACGTGACTGTTCCGTGTCCTTACAAAGACCGAGTGTGTGAGCGGAATAAAACATGGCACTGGGCGATAAAGAGCACAGGAAATGCCATGCTAATGAAACACTTTTGTTGTGCAGGTGAGGTGTTTTACTGAACAATTGCAATGAGGTTGACAAGTCGTTCCTCAAGTTTCTAATCTTTGGCAGAATTTAGGCTTTAAAGTATTAAAAATATCCCACAAAAAATATCTTTTTCCCTTTTATTTTTCTTCCTCTTTTCAAGTGCATACTCAGTGGGGTTGAGGTCTGCTGACTGTAGAAGGAAATCCTTGCAAGTCAGCTCTTCCTCAAAACTTCAAATAGACGTGGGATGGCTTTGATGCATGTTTAGGCTTAGGGCATGCAACTGTAGAGCAGAGTGAAAGTTCTCTTTGGTCAGTTTTGATATGATCCTCCACAACTTGAAGTGTTTCACTCCAGAAAAGCGGGGACATTATTCTCTTTCTTTTTTTTCTTCTTTTTAACCATTGAATTAACTTCCCATAATCCCTCCTCTAACTGAATGTTTGAACTTCTGCTCCTTTGGAAAGAAAACAGTTTTTCAAAACAGATATCCTAATGTATTCCGTTTATCTTTTTCTGTCCAAAAAAAGTCCTTGTCAAAGTTTTATATTTAGAAGGGTTTTTTCCATGAAAATAATAGATCTATACCTTTTTAAAAATAGCTTATATGTAGGTGTACACTGTTGTTTTGATGAGAATATTGCTGTATTGCTGCTCCACTCCTTCCCTTGTCATCCACTGCCCTTGCTTCACCTGCACGATGGCTTTTGCACACTTGTCTGCGTCCTCTTGCCACCGTACATGCTGCACCACAAACTTGTCTTTGGGATGGAGTGGCATTGTTCCAGGCTGGGGTGCTGGCCCCAAGACCAAGACCACCTGTTCCCTGCTGCACTTGGCCTCCAATAATAAAATACAAGTAGTTGCATGAAAATTTGAAATAGCACAGACTGAAACACACAATTTTGCTAAAATACCTTTGTTTGTTCATGTTTTCATCTCTTAAATTAGAGAAGAATGTGGTTGGGAAATGCTCAATAAGACAGGTGGATATAACCCTAAAAATGCCAACAATTCCAGTAATTATAAAAATGATGGAGATTGGATCCAATAATCAGCCATTCTGATCATTGATTGGCCCCTATTTTTGAGGGGTGCAGAGACTTACAACCAAGTGATGAATGTTTTTTTTTTTTTTTTTTGGTTTGATGCAGTCAGATTTTGATCAGTAAAAAAAAAAAAAAAAAGAGTAAGCTTAATTGCTGCCATTCACAAAGCTAAATCAACAAGTCCTTGGTTCAATCAACTAGTAAAACCTTGATACTTGCAACAGTTGTATGCATGTTTTGCCTTTCAGTATTTAATGAATAAATGTTCCAATTAGCCACTTTTACAGCTTAAGTTCATTAGCTGCTAGGCTAGTCGAAACCTATTCTGGCAGACTTCAGCACATATTAAATGTTTGAGCTCTGGCCAGTAGTCATTAACCAACACAGAAGACTTTGTCATGGTGACCGTTCACTAGCTAAACCTCCACAATACACACCAACTCTGGTTGCTATAGCAATAAACAGTAAGAGGCTGTGCAGGGAATGTGCAAAACATGTCCTTTATCTTCTCCCAAACATTCACATTGCAACACATAATTATCATTTCAGACTTGTCACACAGCCAAGGAAATACTCTTACACACGTGGACAAAATTGTTGGTACCCCTCAGTTAAAGAAGGAAAAACCCACAATTCTCACTGAAATCACTTGAAACTCACAAAAGTAACAGTAAATAAAAATTTATTGAAAATTAAATAATCAAAATCAGCCATTACTTTTGAATTGTTGATTAACATAATTATTTAAAAAAACAAACTAATGAAATAGGGCTGGACAAAAATGATGGTACCCATAACTTAATATTTTGTTGCACAACCTTTTGAGGCAATCACTGCAATTAAACGATTTCTGTATTTGTCAATGAGCGTTCTGCAGCTGTCAACAGGTATTTTGGCCCACTCCTCATGAGCAAACAGCTCCAGTTGTCTCAGGTTTGATGGGTGTCTTCTCCAAATGGCATGTTTCAGCTCCTTCCACATATGTTCAATGGGATTCAGATCTGGGCTCATAGAAGGCCACTTTAGAATAGTCCAACGCTTTTCTCTCAGCCATTCTTGGGTGTTTTTGGCTGTGTGTTTTGGATCGTTGTCCTGTTGGAAGACCCATGACCTGCGACTGAGACCAAGCTTTCTGACACTAGGCATCACATTTCTCTCCAGAATGCCTTGATAGTCTTCAGATTTCATCGTACCTTGCACACTTTCAAGACACCCTGTGCCAGATGCAGCAAAGCAGCCCCAAAACATTACTGAGCCTCCTCCATGTTTCACCGTAGGGACAGTGTTCTTTTCTTCGTATGCTTGGTTTTTGAGTCTATGAACATAGAGTTGATGTGCCTTACCAAAAAGCTCCAGTTTGGTCTCATCTGTCCAAAGGACATTCTCCCAGAAGCTTTGTGGCTTGTCAACATGCATTTTTGCAAATTCCAGTCTCGCTTTTTTATGAGTTTTTTTCAGCAGTGGTGTCCTCCTTGGTCGTCTCTCATGAAGTCCACTTTGGCTCAAACAACGATGAATGGTGCGATCTGACACTGATGTACCTTGGCCTTGGAGTTCACCTTTAATTTCTTTGGAGGTTGCTCTGGGCTCTTTGGATACAATTCCAACGATCCGTCTCTTCAATTTGTCATCAATTTTCCTCTTGCGGCCACGTCCAGGGAGGTTGGCTACTGTCCCGTGGGTCTTGAACTTCTGAATAATATGAGCCACTGTTGTCACAGGAACTTCAAGCTGTTTAGAGATGGTCTTATAGCCTTTACCTTTAAGATGTTTGTCTATCATTTTTTTTCGGATGTCCTGGGACAATTCTCTCCTTCGCTTTCTGTTGTCCATGTTCAGTGTGGTACACACCTTTTCACCAAACAGCAGGGTGACTACTTGTCTCCCTTTAAATAGGCAGACTGACTGATTATGAGTTTGGAAACACCTGTGATGTCAATTAAATGACACACCTGAGTTAATCATGTCACTCTGGTCAAATAGTTTTCAATCTTTTATAGAGGTACCATCATTTTTGTCCAGGCCTGTTTCATTAGCTTGTTTTTTTAACCCTTTAAGCTTCAGTCAATTCCAGCCGTTTTCAGTACAAAAAATCGCTAATATTCTATTTTTAAATAAAAAAAATTACGAAAAATACGGGGAATATTGGACGCGCATCGGGAGGTGCATTTCCTTGAAAACGACCGATTCGGGGATTTTATACCGACTTCAGGACATGTTTTGGACAAAATAGTTTCCTGGCTTGTGTCATCTGATGTAAAAGGTTGGATTATAGCCGTTTTTTGTGGAATCTTTTTTTTTGTGTGTAATAATAAACCCGGAAATGTGAGTCGCGCTGTGTGCTTTGAAGCCGTGTATAGAGAACGGATGGATGAATATTTGTTTTTGTCGGACAAATGTGTTTTTCTCACCCGCTGTGGTAATCGCATCTGAAAGTGGTTTATACCGGCGGATTCATGAGAATCTAAGCTTTCCATCGGTGTATAGTGTTTGTATAATCGCGTTTGCACCCGTCGGACATTCCTGAAATTCCTATGCAAATTAGTAGGTGTACCGCCGGCGGTACACTGAAGCTTAAAGGGTTAAATAATTATGTTAATCAACAATTCAAAAGTAATGGCTGTTTTTGATTATTTAATTTTCAATAAATTTATATTTATTGTTACTTTTGTGAGTTTCAAGTGATTTCAGTGAGAATTGTGGGTTTTTCCTTCTTTAACTGAGGGGTACCAACAATTTTGTCCACGTGTGTATCTGTTCTTGATTACTCTTAAGCAGTCAAACATCCATTCAATCATACACCCGTGGGATGATATCAGACGTGGCACTGAAGCTACTGCCCACATATCACATGCTGTACAGGCTTGTACAGATCATTCACAACTTGACAAGTTCTCGGGACTCGCACATCTCAAACACCCGTGGGCTGTTTTGGAGCTCCGTGTGAGTACAACCATGTCAAGTGTGCTCACACTCGCAGCTGGGAGGAGAGTTATTGTGAGCCCAAAAAGAAACGCTGACAGGACTTAAGTTTGCGAATGTGGCTCAGAGTTGTATAAATATTCCCTCAGTTGCAGCATTGAAAAATGAACTGCATACAAAAACAATCCTCTGTTATCTGTCTGCGCTCATGTTCCCTTGAAGGCAGTAATGCATAACTTGTTGCTCTTTTAAAGAAGTTACTTTGGTTTGGGCAGTTATCTTGCTTATTATGACCAAATTCCCTTTTCATGTCAGTATATTTGACAAAGCATACACATTAAACATGTATCGAAGGTAATTGTCTGCAAATTTAGCTCACAAACGGAGCATTTTTGCCAATTATTGTTACTTTTGTGCAGTGTATCAGTTACAATGCCATAAATCGTTAAAAAGAGGAAAAAAAAAAAGGTTGAATTTCTTGAAACATTAATGTTCAAAAAACAAAACAAAAACAGCCCCAAAACTGGAATAAGCATGTCACATTTGCGTCATGATGTAAATACAGCAATGCATCTGAAGGCAAATTTACATGATGCATTTTTCATTTAAATCCTTTAGAAGCCTCATTGACGTCCTTCTCTATTGTTTATCTCAGGATTAAGGTTCATAACACAAGTCAGCCATTCAAATGTCTGTTTTTGCCGCCTTTGGTTTAATCTAAACCTATAAGCTGCATTTCAATAGAATCTGTACACAGTATAAATGTAGGGATACATTTAAACCATTAAACTGTTAAGGTTTGCCGTTTTTAATTAAACTACAAAGACCCCTGTAATTACGTGCTGTGTATGCATTTGAAGGATGCTAGTCCAGGTATCGGTTTTAGCTCAGCAAACTGGGAACCAGTTATTTATGTAGCCGATCCATTAGCTGTTTGCCTTCAGCTCGGCCGTGAGTAGCAACCGTGTGCAGGGGGAACGGTATACTGACTCACTGTTCTGGAGAAGGTGATTTCACTGATTAGCACTCAACCAGAGCAGAACTGATCAATAAAATCAATAGAGCAGCGTTGTGCCAGACACGCATGCCGTCTGCATTCCGTCGAACAGCAGAATTTCTGCCGTTTGCATCAGTCCTGGAAAAGACACATTTATCAAACTAATAAATAAATAAAGTGGAAAAGAATAAAACGTAACACACGACAACCATGGTTAAATTGAAAACACGACTGCAAACCTATCTGAAATACTGTGGCTCAGTTCAGTTCTAGCGCCGAGCAACAAGTGAAGGCTAATCGATACTGCCTCAATGTCTCACCTAATATCTGGGCCCATATTGCTTGTCAAGGCGTAATACAGCGAGGATGACATATGTTGTTGTTTCAGATTGGTTCCAGAACAGCGCTGTACAGTACACCTCGTACTTTAAAAAAAAAAAATGCTGCTGGTCAAAATCAGCCCCTATTACGTTGCGGGGGTTTACACCGAGGAACTAAATTAGGCATTAGCAATAAATCCTCTGACACTACACTCCCCTCAGGCTGAAGAAAAACTCCTACAATAGTTTAACTTCTAAGGTCAATGAGGTGTCAGCGTGCTTTCATTATTTGGGATAGCGATGTCTCCGCCATCATCCACTCCAATTACCTGCTGCTATGACTCCAGCTCATCTTTTCTTCTACTTTTCTACTCTCCCCTCCAGTTCCTGTTATTAACCTCATTGCCGGCCATCCTAATATACTCTCTTTCTTCCTTAGCTCATTCCTCACCTGCCCGCTGTCCCCATTCAGACGTCACCAGAAGCCGTCATCCATACTTTCCAGCTGGGCCTCATTACCTTGTCAACCTCGGGGTATAAAGAGCAGCAGCTAGTCAGCATTTACTTTGTGCCAGATTGTGTGTCTGTGCAGTGTTCACATTCCCCTTCTGCTCCATAGCTCTTCACCATAGATTTGTTTTAAATTCTAATCTCTCTTTGTTGACTACTGTTGCTTCATTAAATCATTCCTTTCTTTGGATTCGTTTAACCAGCTCAACCGAAGGCCCCTTTGATTTCCATCAGTCGCAAGGTCTCAGCCTTGACGAAGCTCATGAAATCACAATTAAATTGTTAAAATATACACTCGGTACCAACGCAGTCATTAAAAGAGACACAAATGATGAGCCTCTGCACCTGTTTTTCTCATTCACTGCCAGCCTTGGTGGATTAGTTTCAAAGCTTGAGTCAGCCAATTTGCTTGGAGCTAATTGTGTATGCGGTCTTCCTGTGGACTTGTTTGTATCACAGTTTGATGTGCACACGTCTCTGTGAATGAATTAAAACTTTTTTTTAGCATAAATAAAGTTAAACATCATGAACAAATTGTCCTTTCAGTGCAATTTGAGTTAATCTGGTACTGTCAGGTTGTTACAACTTTAGTATTTCCCTGGCCTTTTTGTGGCCCATTTTGGACTGGGGTTCATTAAGAAAAACTGATTAGGTGTATCTGCATGGCTATGTGGGATATAATCACCAATCTGTTGCGACATTAAAACTACTGGCAGGTGAAGTAAAAAACATTGATGGTTTTGTTACACGGGTTGGAAGATATGGCCAAATTGTGATAGCAAGATGACTGAATCAGACAATCTCCAATACAGCTTCTTCTAGATGTGTGTTCCTTGTTTGCAATGGCTAGTAAAAATATTTCAAGTAAGAAGTAGACCGTGGGGCAATGAAAGAAGATGGCCTGGCCTGATGAATCACATCTTCATATATACATCATGTAGATAGCTGGTCCTGTGTGTGTCTTTTGTTGGAAGAATAAAATCTCCTAGAGGCAGTGTGATAGTGTTACGACAACACCAATACTAGGACTTTAATACAATATCTGCCTAAATGCATTGTTAGATACTGCACAGCAAAAACTTAATACATCAGGAAAAGCAATTAATTAACTAAAAAACAGAAAATGGAACTAAAAATTGATTGTATTTTTTATTCATTATGATTAGCTATTATTCATTGGTGGTAGTAGCAAATGTTCAGAACTCTGACGGCCCAATTGGAGAAGGGGGCATGGGTCAGGTGGTCCTTTTTACCACAGCAAACGACACTCCTGCAAAAACCCAAAACATCAAGGAAAGTAGTGAATTAACAGATGACATAGAACTTAAAGATTACAATACTTTTTGTTCATTATGAAAATATAATACCAGGGATGTTCATGATTGTTAATAGATGAATGCTTTAACTGATTAAAGCTGTATCAGCTCACAAAGCAGAAATCAAAGCATGTCAGAAACGTATTGTACATTAGCTGTAGTACCTTGTTGCATCACCAGGTGGTGCCTCTTAATGTGACTGAAGTCTGTTTGCTTTGTTTCACGCTGTAGCGATTCAAGGAGGCAGCCAATCAGACTACTAGCGGTTCCATGTTGGCAAGGAGAAAGAGCATTGTGGAGGTTTCGCAAGCAAAAGGCCACCATGACGAAGTCTTCTGTGGCAGTTGATGACTGGACGAGAGTTAATGTATTGAAGGTGAGTTTTTATACACTGTAACATCTAATGTTGCATGTCTATGGTGAGAAATTGCTTCATTTCAGTTCATAGAAAAATGGTTACTGTACATTTATTGAAGCGATTGTACGCGATTAATCGATTTTTGATGTAGCGGCTTGCAATCAGTGAAGAAATTTTTTTAGAATTTGCTTGCCAACACAAAGCAAAGAACTAAAATATTCTGTAAGGCAGTGGAGGATGTGAAAAGAAACCATGAAACAATGAAAGTGAACTCTGAATGTTCCATCGTGAAATGATACATTTTCATATCCAACCAGAAGTGAGGGAAAATCACCTTTTCACACTTTCACATCTTTCCACCTTCATGTGTGCGTGCAGTACTTTGATGTACATTGTAATTTTCCTACTTTCACACTTTGTACAGACATTGACTCAGTTGTGTGTAACTGATGTTGTTCTGCACACTTGTGAATGCTCATTTAAAATTATAATCACTCTCTCTAATTGCTTGTCAAACTGATGATGAAAAAAGTTTGCCTGACACAATAAATCACACCCGTTTGACGAATATTTAAGAGCATTGCTGTGATCTAATTATGTTTTCTAGCACATTCTCTCACCTGTTGCTCTTTGAATCCTTGAACAAATCAGCAGGTCTGCTGTCGAATTGCTTTGCCACATTGGATGTGTTGGCTCCCTCGATCTGCGTAGGTTTAAACCATCTTTTATACATGCAGCCGTGTGGCGTCTGTTGGCTTGCCGTGAGTGTCGGCTATGTAAACAGAATAAAATGCTATATTTTGCTTTGCGCGTCTGCTTTGTGGACAATCCGAGGACGGTCGGCGAGAGCACTCGTATTTGAAGCCATGCCTCTCGTTTTGTCACTGTGAAAGCTGCAGTGTGCTTATGAGAGGAAAAAAGCAGTTGGTGTGCCCACTATGCCTGCAGGGAATGGAAGAGCAATGCACACACACTGTCCGGCTGTCACACATTAAGGCAGGGAAGGAAATACAGCTTCTATTAAAACGCTAACATTAGCAAGTATTGTTACTAGCAGAATGGGACATTATCGTGTTTTTTACAAGTGTCGTGATACTTTTCTAGTATCAGTATAGAGTGTGATGCTGTGGACAATGTTTTTGTGAATGGTACTTTGACATGTAGTTTTGTAGTTAGTTTTTTTTTTCTTGCATGCTTTTTTTCTACCTCTTTCTCGGTTGAATTGTGGAAGCTGTGGTGGAAATTACTGACCGTATTTTAGGAGCAAATGCAGGAGTAGGCCGAAACACAGCAGGCCTATGGACCATTTGCAGAAATGGCAAAATCAGATCAACAAGAAGAGGGAAATTTGGGAGGATATTGAGATGGATGACGTGCGTAGCAGTGTGCGGTATGTATATCTTTCAACATTCTTCATACCAACGCCCTGATAGCCTGTTATCTCGACATTGCTGCCCACTGTTCTCAGAATACACTGCGAGAAACAGTCGTTCCAGGGTAATTCACAAATTACCAGAGATCCCCGGGTAATACTAATCCTGTCCAAACAGTAATTTACCCTCCAAATTCCCGATCAGATCTCAATCCGATTGAGCGTCTGTGGGATGAGTTGAAAAAATACGTCATATCCAAGCACCTTACACTAACATCTTGGTGCCTGATACCACAGGACATGTTCAAGGGTCTATGGAGTCCATGCCTCAACAAGCCCGAGCTGAATGTGGCTGAATGCTGTGAGAACTCTTCAGAGAGTTGGGGAGCAAACCATGATGTCGAACCCAACGCATCACCTTGATTGGCTAAAGAATCATTCACCGGAAATGATTAAATTATTTCAAGTAGTGGAGCGGAAAACAATAATCATATTGGCTGAAGGAGTGTCACATAAGTTCCACCACTAGCTGTAAATTGCTGCTAAAGCTGAATTACTTCTTTTGATTCCATTTGATACAATCTGACAGTCATTTCCGAAAACAGGCAAACTGTGAGTTTTTTAATTTAAAATTGAAACTTGCGAAACAATTAAAAGTTGGTACTGTCCCAGAGCTTTGGAATGAACACTATCTTCTGCCTCTTTCTCAATCCATCAGTCTCCCTTAATGCCTTTGCGGGATGTGTTGCTATTCATAGCATGCATGTCTCGGAAACTAAGGTCTCTGATCAATTAAATGTGCCTCTCAAGATAACTACATTAATTACGCCGCTGTTTGCATGAGTCTCGTTGCATCGCGACGCACTTGAGACTTCACAATGAATGGAAGCCTGGATGGGAAGCATTTTCTGTGGGGCTGAAAAGCTTGGATCATTATGCATTCTTCTGCCGCAGTTACAAGATCTATTAAGCCTTCCGAAGTATTTAAAATCTTATCAAATAGACAAAGTATTTTTTTCAAATCATGGAAATATTGACCAAAAAATAAGGTCACGGACTGGAATTTTCCAAGTTGGGTAACATGGTGAATGTTTTTCCTACATTAGTAATATTTTGTGCTGAGAGTAAAAGTTAAAGGATTTTGATAGCCGCTAAGATTGTATGGGAGGGTCTCTCTGAACTGTACACACACTCGGCTTTGGGAAAACAGCCTCAGCCAAAACTGCTGAGTAATGCACCGATGTTGGTCCCTGCAGACAAACTCTTACACACACACACACACACACACACACACACACACACACACACACACACACACACACACACACACACACACACACACACACTCATGCACACGAACATTTGAGTCAGCGCTGCCCTGCAGTCTGCATCAAAAAGCCCCTCAAGTGATAAGCTTTGGCGAGAAGAACGAGGACTCTAATGCTCATCTCCTAAACATGATTTTTCATACCGCTTCGCACAACATGCCTCCGGATTAAAGACATTCTATTAAAGAGAAGGAGCTTAACATATGGAAGGGGGAGAAAAGCCAGCTGTACTTGGCTGGGTTTAGCTGTCTGAGCTATAGTTCAATAGTCCCTTTTTTAAGTGCATTTGCTCTACACTGTATACTCCGGGATGATCCCTCCAAGTGGTAAAACATCCGAGAGAGGGAAAAAAGGAATTTTTCAGATTTACCAAGTTTTATGTCACCATTCGTAATCATGCCACAATGCTGATGTGCTTTTTTTAGCCATCTCAGTCGAAAGGCAACAAGGAGTGTGTTTTTAGATCATTTTTCGGAAGTATTCTTCCACTGTTTAGCCGTATTGAACCTTAAATTGCTTTCCTAAATTGGAAAAATTAATGGCTCATCCTTTGCAGAGTTTATATTCACAAACTAAGGGATCAAAGGATGCTTTGCGGTTATTATTTTCTCCTCTCAGGTCAACACATGCGGATCTGTTGCTGTCTGATGCAACCAAATGTTAAGTGGGCTGCAATCAATATCCACCATTAGAAGCAGGGTCAGTGCATTGGCTCGTTTGTGTTCTTCATAGAGCATAAATTTGAATTAAAATGTTTTTGAGCAGATGGAAGATTTGCTTGGGCATGCCTGTGCACAGCATGTGACATATGGCTGATATTAAACCCGGTATATAGATGATAATACTACTGGGCCTGGCTGATAACATTTTCTTTGCTGTAACACAAGGGTTTTGCTTTTCAACAGCAGTTGTTGCTGCAGATTAAAACTGAATTTGATTAATTACATATCAGCATTAGTGTCCTAAATAGAGACTTCATATGCATTATGCATTTTAAATCACATCTCTCACACAAACTTCAGCTTAAGTTTTATCAGTTAAAATTTCCTGAAATGCAACCATGAAGAGTAAATTGAATCATTGCTGTGCTAAGTAAAACTGAACAAAATATTAGAGACAAATATGCATCTGTATGCTGGAAATGCAAATGCAAGTTGGACAATATATAATGTGTTTGGAAGGCTTGACTGTATCCCAAAGAAATTTGCCTCCAGTGAATGCAGATGAAGCAGCGTAAAGTGAGATTTTGAGTAAAACAACAGCATAATACAAGCCTGAATCAGATTTGTCGTGCTGCAGATGATAAAAGTGTTGGCGGGAGAGGAGAAACAGGCTCTAAGGAGTATCACATTACACCTATCTTGTATCTGGTACCTGCAGGCAATGACATGTGACAGTAGGCAATAAATGCGGCGGTGCTCTTACAGTATACAAACCGCTGCTTCATGGTATACACACATTTCTCCGAGGCAGAGTTTCATAGGAGGTGGTAATAATCTCCTGGTTGTTAAACCTCAATGTGTCGAGCTATAAAGGCACAGTTGGTCAGTGGGCAAGATAAGCAATGACAAGATAAACAGCGAGGAATCCTGATCAAAATGCATACATTATTTTCAGCACAACGAAAACTTCTGAAAACATAACCATAGCCCAGGGGATAGCTAACAAGCATGTAATTTCCTTGTCCTTGCCCAATAGGGTAGAAAAGCTTGTGCCACGTAGCACCCTCTGCATTGTTATTTTTCTATGTAGCTCAGTGTTTGTTGGTTTCAAAATTCTGTCTCTGTTGGCAAAAGGTCTGCACTTCCAAATGTGGACTACAGTCAACAGTAAATGGAAAGGAAATGCAGGAATTATGTGTTTCAGGCCAAGACTTAACTGTTGACATAAAAAGCAATGGGGATGGCAATTACAATTACTCTTAGCAGGTAATACTTTAATGGCAATGAAACAAAGTTCACGTTGCTCTCATTTTGCTCTGGTAATTAAACTCAAATGTCCCCTCCGCATTAGCTCAGAAGCTGCGGCAGACCATAATAGAAATGGACCAGTCAAACTGACAGGTGGAGTGAATAACATTGATTATCACGCTACAGTGGCACCTGTCAAGATGTGCGTTACGTTTGGTAGCAGGCGTACAGTCACTCCTTGGAGCTGATGTGTTGGAAGCTAGTAAAAAATGTTCAGCATAAAGTGGCGAAATTGCGATGGCTCGTTGATTGGGCCAGAGAATTTGAACAATGGCGTTCCTGTGGGGGCTCGCCGGTGTGCAGTGATTCGTGCCGACCAAACGTGGACCGAGGATGGCTGGCGCATGTGGTCCGATCCCACAGAAGAACCACTGTAGCACAAATTGCTAAAAATGGCATCCTCATTCTTACACCGGGCGACTGCCAAAGTGCCTACAATGGGAACATGAATGTGTGAACTCAGCCGTGAAGCAGTGGAAGATGGTGGTCTGATCCAATCAGTCTTTCTTTTTCATCATGTGGATGGCCCGGTTTGTGTGCATCATTTATCTGTGGAGGAGATGGCGGTAGGGTGCACAGTGGGTAAAAAGCAAGCCAGCAGAGGCAGTGCGATGCTTAAGGCAAAGTTCTCTTCGGTCCTGGCATTCATGCGGATGTTCCTTTGGATGTACGACTTACCTAAACTTTGTTGCAGACCACATACAGTCCGAAGTGGCCTCTTTCAACAGAATAATGCTCCCTGCTACACTGCCAGAATTGTTTAAAAATAGTTGGAGGAACATGACAAAGACTTGAAAGTGTTGACTTCTGACCGAGCATCTGACAATTCCAGTTTATGGAAGGATCACCTCACCACATGCAAGACTTAAAGCATCAGCTGTAAATGTCTTTAGTGCCTGACACCACAGAACACTTTAGAAGATCTTTTGGAATTGATGCCTTGATGGAGCATTGCTGTTTGGGTGGCACCCAGTATTTGACAAGTAGTTTCAATGTCGTGACCCGATCGGTGTAAATATACACTCACAAAGCTGTGTACAGTGGTGATAGAAGTTTTAGAGACTAAAATGTATGGATGTATAATGTGCCAGAGTTTGTTTCATAACAGTTTATTTTAACTTGGAAAGGGGAAATATGTGAGTCTTTGTACTTAGATATAATTGTTCCTCTGTCATAGGATGGTGTGTTTATGTAATGTCATGGAGTCAATGCTAAAATTAAGTCAATTTCCATGATTACAACATGCATCCATTTACATAATGAAGACAGTTACATAAAGAGACTTTGTTAAAATGAAGTTGAGTACATCGAAAAATGTTTGATTACACTGAATAGATGTTGGCTGGTGAAGTGTGTCCATTTGGTGGATTTTTAGGTACTTTCATATGGTGAACTAGACAGCTTTTGGTAGTTGAAAGCAATTAGAATCACTTAATAATAAGCATCAAGAGCAAACCTGAGAAAATCAGAGTTATATCACTACAAGGACATTGGGGAACAAACTGAAAAGAATCAACTCCAACACTTGATGTAGCTCCAGAATTAAAGGTCAGATTCATCTGTAGACATGTGCAACAACCTTCTATTAGTAATGATAGTGAATTCTATTTACCTCTGTCCCACTAAATTTCTGACTCATTTTTATGAAGGTGTGACTAGCTTAATACTTGACATTGAAACAGGGTTGATTCATGTTCAAAGAGTGTGAGCAGATGCAGTAAAATATTAAATAGCAGAGCATAAAGGCAGCTGAATGATCCATGCAAAAGCTAACCTGCCTTAGTCACACTCAGTGATCATTTGCGACTCCCCTGTGGACATTATGCCTGGTGGTTGTGTTCGAGTGATGATTCATCCCCCATGCCTGTTTCCAAACTGCCCCCCTTCCCCTTTTACTTCCACTTTCTCTACCCAGGAGGCTTACAAATGAAGCAAAGGATGAGTTGATGGGTTTTGCGAACTACAAAGCCTCAGATGCTGATGTAATTATACAACTTGCTATGCACACTATTGTGGAAAGTGTAATTACGGTGCCTCGGGACTTTGAGATGAGAAGACTGACAGGTTAATGCAGCCCAAAAGAGAGAAAGTTTAAGGGGTATTAGAAGTCACCTTTTAACCAGCTTCCAAATATTTACTCACTATTAATTAATGTGGCTCTGAAAACCCTTTTAGCACATTTGACTGGCAGCAGCTCAGGCACATTTCCCTCACTTAACCTCAAGAAAACAAAACATATTGAGGCTTTAGTTGTAATTGGCATCCACATAGTCCACCAGTGAGTATTATTTCCACTGCAGTTGCCTCTTACCTATATGACAAGCAATTACAGATACAGTGGTCTGACTATGAATTGCTTTTTTGCTAAACATGTGTAAATAGAATTTTTTATTCACCTCTTTTATTTTATTGGGGATGTTGCCCCTGCTCAAAGAGCAAAGTAATTATTTTTGCTTCCACCTATTTGCGACGGCTCATAGATCCTGGTAAAAGTCAAAATTGCTTCAATTAACCTTATCAAACTTACTTCCATCCTTGTACCTGAAATGAGCTTATTAACACCCAGAGTGGACAGCTGCAGTTTATTGCCTCATTGGTAGCCTGGATTTCTTTTCTTTTTTTTTTTAGCTTGTTACATCTGTAACCTTAGTTTGTACCCAAGAGGGAATCATTCCAATCATTGGGGATATGAGTAATATGATACACAGCTCCTTTGAAACTTAGAATAATGAATGCTGGGGATTTTTGACACCATCTGTCTCCTTGTTCTTTGATTTTCATTTCCCACCTGACAAAAGCGTAGTTCATCTTGCTTTAGATTGTTTCAATGTGCAATCATGAACCAAAAACCCTCCAGCTAAACCCTAAAGGAACCGATCTCAATGACTAGGTCACTTTTTCTTTGACTGAAGATGTTCTAATCAGTGACCACAGCAGAAACCTACATAAATTCAGGCCCTAATGACTCATGGCTGCTCTGGCTCAACAGTCCTTTATCCCATCCTCGGGGCCTGGTAGTCTTTTCAATCCAGCCAGGTGGTTAATGGACTTAAGTGGAAATCATTAAGTAGGGAACGGGGACGAGTGTACCCTCAAATAAATGCAGAACTACAAAATGACATGCTATAATTAATTGGAGTAATGCTGATATGGTATTGGAATAAAGGGAGATCGCTTTTGGCAAAAACAATGGTTTGCAAATTAGACTCTGCTTTCAAAACAATAACCCAAGGATTCATTATATGAAGACTTCTTTTTTTTTGGAAGACAGTGGCTTAGTTTGGATCAGTCTCATTCAGTTTGGTTTTATTTTTGTCCAGTTTAGCAGGAGGTGCATTGCAAACAAAAATGTCTGCACTTCCTTTACTGAGGGATATCTGTAAACTCTTAGCCAATAGTTGCAACTCAACTACTGTAAGGACCACACTGTAAAGACTGCATTTTCTATTCCTTCGCCACTTCCAAATTTGGAGTCTTCACACGTCTGGGAACCTGCACTTCCTTGTAAACCTCAGAAAAACCCCAAGATCATTTTCAGAGGCGTGCTCTCTGGCATGTCGAGTTTGGAGAGGTGAGAACTGGGTGAAGTGGCACAGGAGCATGCCAGGGCTGAGTAGTTGCTGTGGCAACAGACCGGAGCCTGATGATGGACCTCCCGTTGCCTGAGGAGTTTCTCTTGCGGAGATGCTGCGACTATTGTTGATCACTTTTAAGGGCATTTATTGCTGTAGAAGTCTCACAAGCACTGTAGATGATAGTTGGGACTCTGTCTGGGAGTACACAGAATCGCAATGTTTTAAGCTCTGGGGGTTAAAATGTTTCTCTGATTGAACAATACATTTCCACCCAAAAGTAATAAAAACCAATCCCCATTGTGGCTTTCGGTTGTGAGAAACACATTCATTTGCCACTGTAGCAGCAACAAAATATGTATTTGGAGCGCCGTAAATTGCTTCCACTAATAATGTCAGTCGATACTTTAATGATAAATCACAGTCGCAACTATTATCCAATCCAAAAGAAATGAGGTGAAAATTGTATATTCATCCAGTATAATGATTCTGTCAGTGTTAGTACTAGACAACAAAGATCCATATTTCCCCCTGTGGTTTTCAGCTCGTCTTGACAGAGACGAGATAACGGCAGCTTCACGGATGTGTCCACTGAATGCAGATGTGCCTATGAACCTATCAAGCAATATCACACACTGTAGCCATGTGGTTAATGTGAAGATGACAATAGAAATATAGGGCAACCAGATAAGGAGCACCACTGATGGAAATCAGCAAAATGTGGAATTCTGCTCTCTCGTATAGGCTGGGCCTTGCAGCCAATGATAAAGGGGCATTTATAAAGGTATAATAGTAACCAATTTTCTCAGAAAATTCCTGTAGAGATAAAAGAAGCTAGCAGGCTCAGAGATGAAAGGATGTAGCCGGTGCATCATCGGAAAGCAGGGTGCCAAGACAGAGGTCCTCGGTCATTCTGCCTGCCTGTGTGAAGTCGGTAAAGTCAGACAGAGGCCTTCACCCACATGAACTCGAGCCTGTTTGGGTCAGCTACTTCGGCCAAAGGCTCAGTCCTCTGGAGGAGCACAGTTTCTCTGTTGTGGTGTAGTGCTGTGAAAATGTTCCACTTGTTGCTTTTTGCGGGGACAGTCAGGATTTCCTGTGTTATTCCCCTGATGACAACTGAGAGCTCTGAGTTGAACAATCATATGCTTCCCTAGCTTTAGTACACTTTTCAGGTATATTCCTGTTAATAATAACCATAGAGAGATTATGTTAGTGTGGATTTGTTGTGGCTGAGAGCAGAACAGGACAGACCCCCATCATGGATTTAATATATATATGGTCCATTTAATAATTGTTTATTTATTTTGTTGCTCACCACTGAGTCAGTTGAGAGGCATGTTAATTATTGTTAACTTATTAATTTCTGTTTATAATTTAAATGATTTTAAATACATAAATGATAAAGCAGGGTATAAAAGTTATTTTGAGGGTGTAAACACAAAATATCAGTTGTTTAAAGCATAATATTTTATTAATGCATAAAAAGGGGTGCACTATATTTTATTCTATTGCTTATAGATTAATGAAATTATTTAAAATTTCCCTCCCTAGTCAATGGAACCTCTAAGCAGTGTTGGGTGCATTACTTTAAAAAAGTAATTAGTTGTAGTTACTAGTTACTTCTCTCAAAAGTAACTGAGTTAGTAACTGAATTACTTCACTGTAAAAGTAACTAGTTACCAGGTAAAGTAGCTATTGCATTACTTTTTAAAAAAAAATATGTCAAAGAATTTGGATTTTTTTTCTTAACAGGTTTCATAAGCCAGTTGCAGAGAGTTACATATTCTTATTCTTCAAATCCCCTTTTGAGCTCGGCATTCATTTTAGCTACTTGGCATCAGTACATTTAGAAAATGTCTTTCTGCATGGCTGACCTGCACCTGCTCTCCCTGGTGTTTTGCCAGTGAGGGCTCTGAAGGAGGTTGAGTCAACTGTTGATCACGAGAGCATGTTCTCAACAACATCCCTGCCTATCATTCCATTCAGTTAATAATGGTGGTTACATTTATATAGCGCTTTTCAAGACACCCAAAGCGCTTTACAATGAATCCATTATTCATTCGCTCACACATTCTCACTCTGGTGGTGGTAAGCTACATTTGTAGCCACAGCTGCCCTGGGGCAGACTGACGGAAGCGTGGCTGCCAATCCGCGCCTACGGCCCCTCCGACCACCACCAACATTCACACGCATTCATACACCAGTGTGAGAGCACTGGAGGCAAGGTGGGTTAAGTGTCTTGCCCAAGGACACAACAGCACATGACTAGGCGAGAGCGGGAATCGAACCGCCGACCATTCGATAATTAGACGACCTGCTCTACCACCTGAGCCACAGCCGCCCCAGTTCAGTCTGTCTCACAAGTTTTTATGAAGCTGGAGGATAAAAATCCAGCTTCAGTTGCTTGGACGCCGTGCCTCTGTGT
Organism: Acanthochromis polyacanthus; assembly: GCF_021347895.1. Classification (NCBI taxonomy): domain Eukaryota; kingdom Metazoa; phylum Chordata; class Actinopteri; family Pomacentridae; genus Acanthochromis; species Acanthochromis polyacanthus. The sequence continues at coordinate 22,567,613 of NC_067134.1, read as the reverse complement.
CCTTCTTGATTAGCGGAGCCCACGTTCGCCACAATGGTGATTTGGCCACTAGTTTTGTAGAAGCGTGTGCCGTTGAGAGATGCTTCATTAGTTTACAGTTGTTTACAACGGCCGTGGACATACGCTTCACTGCAGGACATAATGTACACTTCACATGTACGTTCTTGCCTTTGACCTCAAGGAGAACAAAGTCGTGTCTGTACTTCCGCTTTGAAAACACCAACTCTGTAACGATGGGAATAGTAATTTGTTAGGTTACCCGTTACTTGTTTGGTTCCTGTCCCACAAGGTAGGTCTAGTGCAGGCCTTCTTTGGATTTAACTGTCATGCACACAAAATATTAAAATTAGGATAATCACAACACATTCCATGCAGTTGCATTCTGCTGGAAAATCCAAAAAAATAAATAAAACTACATGTTGCTTTGAAGCGATTCATTATTTTTCACTGATATTGCCAAATCCTAGCACAAAAAGCAAACTATCAATAAAAACATATGTTGTAGGTTGTATATATTGAAGGTCCCTTAATATTTAAGGAGCATGTTTTGCAGATATATTAGTCATTAGACATTATATTTTAATAGTCAAACACACACAAAGAACTGGTGTTGACTGATCTCTTTAACCCTTTAAGCTTCAGTGTACCGCCGGCGGTACACCTACTAATTTGCATAGGAATTTCAAGAATGTCCGACGGGTGCAAACGCGATTATACAAACACTATACACCGATGGAAAGCTTAGATTCTCATGAATCCGCCGGTATAAACCACTTTCAGATGCGATTACCACAGCGGGTGAGAAAAACACATTTGTCCGACAAAAACAAATATTCATCCATCCGTTCTCTATACACGGCTTCAAAGCACACAGCGCGACTCACATTTCCGGGTTTATTATTACACACAAAAAAAAAGATTCCACAAAAAACGGCCGTAATCCAACCTTTTACATCAGATGACACAAGCCAGTAAACTATTTTGTCCAAAACATGTCCTGAAGTCGGTATAAAATCCCCGAATCGGTCATTTTCAAGGAAATGCACCTCACGATGCCCGTCCAATATTCCCCGTATTTTTCGTAATTTTTTTTATTTAAAAATAGAATATTAGCGATTTTTTTGTACTGAAAACGGCTGGAATTGACTGAAGCTTAAAGGGTTAAGTCATTTTATCATGAGACTTACCAGACCTGTGACCTACAGGCCTTCAGTAAACCATTCAAAGTGTGGGATATAAATGTTTAACATGACACTCATAAATTCTTGACAACCTGAAATTCCTAGTAAGCGATAACAGAGAAAAGGGGAAACAACTTGGGTATTCAGATATTCACAAAATTCTCTCTCTGGGTGCCGTATGCTTGCAGATCTCACCTTGAAATTGCATATCACACATGCACACATTTTGATTTGCAAAAATGAAACACCCTAGGCCTCAGAAAACAATTTCATTTGCCGTTTCCTGTCTCAAAATTTAACAAGGCACTGTCTTCAAACTGGAGCAAATACATTAATAACAGTATTTTTAAGACATCTTTAGGGTTTCCTTTACCAGTTTTGCCTGCTGCGAGATAATCTGAGGGTGCAGTGCGATGTTATGTCCCACCATATGTGTTTGTTATTTTTTCTCTCATTAAATCTGGGTTGGGAGTAGAAGCCCGCAGTATCTCATGTTTTATTTATGGCGAAGATGTGTCGGCTCTGCTCGTCTTCAGCTCAGGCTTTTTGATCTTCTTTCATTAGAGGATGTTCAATATTTATCAGTGCTGTTTCCCATTATTCTGCCCATGGATAGGTCCATCTCTTTTACCACTTCAGAGTTGAGCAACTATCATGGCTTTCTTACAGCACACATTTGTTAAGCAAATGATACAGTTATCCCTCTGAAATGGTCTTTCGGCTCGGAAAGAGGGCTGACCAGATGCCTTTCCTATTATTCAAGAATCACTGTCAACTCTTTCAAGTCCATATTTTAGAGGACTTAAAGGACACTGCAGCATAGTAGACCTAAAATGACCAGATTCTCAACAGCTTATGGTCATTATTTTTTCTGTTTCCAACATATCCATGAGTCATAACATACACCTACAGTTTGACCCAAAAAGTATTCATAAATATGCCACATTTTGGTTTAAAAATACTTTTTCTTGGTTAGCAGGGTTTGTCTGGCTGGAAATGACATTCCATTAGAGATGCTAATCACTAAATTAAATTTAAACTGGTTTTATGTTGTTTTTGTTCAATATATTTTTTTATTGAAAATGCCATATCTTGATTTCTTTTGGAAATTTCTGAGAAAATGTAGCTTCAATACCATTTCAAATGGTCTTAGAAATTGGTGATGGTTCTCTAATTAGTGAATTGTCAAATACGAATCATGGTTAAACCCTAAAAGCTCAATTAGCTTGCTGTTAGAGACCAATCTCTAACAGCAGAAGAATCCCAAGGCCATCCTTAGTTCTGATGCAAACATCTCAATCAGGCACTTCATGGACTCAATGGTAGCCATGGGTGCAAACCAAAGAGGACTTTACTTCCACAAAAGCTCACCTGGATAAAGGATAAAAATTTTAGCTATCAATTCTGCGGTTGGATGAGTTGAAAATGGAGTCATTCGAACGTGGAAATGGCTTTCTTTTGGTGAAAGAAAGAAGCATTCAACCCCCATCACGCCACCCTTACAGTCGAGCATGGTGGTGAGAATGTAATGCTTCGGGAGTGTTTTTCACAGTATCATGAGAAAAGGCAACTACATTTAGATTGTCGAAGAAAATACCAGACAGTCTGCAGAATAAAACTTGGCCCTGGGCAGCATTGAGCCTTCTAACAAGATGGTGATTTGAAACATAGCGAAAGTGGTCAAGAAATTGAAAGAAAACAATAGGAACATGTTGGCCAGTTTCCGCCTGAAGCCGGAGTCCAGACCTGAATCCCATTAAGCATCAGTGGAGGAACTGAAGACCTGCGCGATAGTAAGGTAGCCTTCCAACTTCACGGACCCAGATTCAACACATAAGAGAAGTGGAACAAAATGCCAGAGATGACATGGAAACAGCTTATTAACAATTCTAAAAATAAATAAATAAAACACTTCATTTCTTTGCTAAGGCACGACATTCTTTTTAAACAAAAAGGGATTTAAAAACTATTTTAAAAAATTAATCGTTGACCTCTCTAACACAACGTCTGACCATGTTTTGTCCTTAGTGGATGTCCTTTCCAGTTAGAAGAAACTACTTGTCAAATTTGGCATGGTTATGAATAGTTTTGGCGCTAGCTGTCTATTAATAATTCCCAGTTCATCGAATTCCTTGACTGTTTTTGTGTAGGCACATTTGGTTTCTTGTTTAAGTCAGATCTGTACTGCATATATGCTTCTTAAACTGGAATTCAGAAACAATAAGTTTGAAACACCGATATAATTCCTGTTTTATTCTTGACATAATGAAATCGACATTTATTCGGACAATAGCAGAACATCAGTGATATAAGGCCAGCTTGTCTGCTTTAACCTCACTACATCAAGGCCCTGGTTCTGCTACACTTCTCTTGTTTTCGTGATGCTGTAAGGTCACCTCATTGGTACGAGCTGTTGCTAGTCAGGCTGCCATGTTAGCAATCAGACCCAGCTTGACAGCACGACTCTGGCTGAGGTCAAGCCTTTCAGCATGTCGCTGCGGGCCGAATGTAAAATTGCAACCCCATGGAGGGATGTGAATGGACTGGTATTTTCACTGCTTTTTATGTGACATGAAAGGGTGACCATTACAGAGTGGCAAACAAGTGCCCGTGATTTTGTTCAGCTGTCTGTGAACGGATGAAAGTATAAAAGGACAAAGTGGAAGTGGCATGATTGCCCAAACCACAAAATAATGGAACATGATTTCAGAATTATTTTTGTCCTTCTGTACCTGTTATATATGTGGTGATGTGAACGAACCGAGTGCGATTTGTTACTGTGACAGAAGTTATTTTGAGCTTGGATCAAACAGCAATCCTGCTTTTGAGCCTGAGAATACACTCTGTGTTCTTAAAGTCACAGTGAAGTGGCAGTAAGAACATTTTTAGTCAAATGGAGAACACCAGTGGGATACTTTTTATGAAAAGAACTTGATTAAGCCCTTTAAATTTGAATTGCACAGCACAATATTGAGCCACAGAAGTAGCACTGTAAGAGTGTTTTTTTGTCTTTTGGAGGCTCCCCTTAGGGTTCTCTGCAGTGCATCATCTGTTTGTATCTTTTCTTCTCTGCATCTTTCTTTGTCACACGAACTGCCTGCATGTGCTGTTTACCCACATCCTTAAATCTCCTCTTTCACCTTAATCTTTTCTCTTGTGCCTGTCAGCTTCATCTTTAGCATCCTTATCCAGTATACCCAGCATCTGTCCTTCACACGTCCAAACGAACACTCTTACTTTGTCTCTGGACCATTCAGCCACACATGTGTACTACAAATGTTTTAGTTAGCGGGTTTAACTCAGCCTAACAATTGAAGTTAGGTTTCGTGGTCAAACAAAGCTAAGTTATCAATTCAGTATGCTAACCAAGGTTAACCAAACAAGGCCAGAGCTGCGTATTTCTCACAAACTGGTTAGTGGACTTATTGCAATTCTGTCAAGATAAATAAGTAAGCTATAAGACATTACTGCTTTATCAGTCTCTGTTTTAGGATTATATTGCTACCTAAAGAGCTATAGAGCAATAGAAGTCCTTGGAAATTTCTTGCATAAAACGGGAAAATAAAAAATTAAACCACAGAAGACTGGATTTTCCACCACTGAGAATCTCTGTCTCCTACATCTTCACTCATCAGGGAAAAGAAAAGCTTTAAACGGCCTCTAAAACCTCTTTCCTTCCTTAGGGACCCTCTCACTATCTGCACACGGGATCTTCTTGGAACGGTCATTCCATTTTTCATGAGAAATGTTTGGCCTGTTGGTGGTGTTTTTATATGTTCTTATCTGTTATCTTAAATACAGCCTGCTGTGTGTGTGTGTGTGTGTGCAGTATCATTTACCGTGGCGCAACCCTGAAAACCCAGGGTTACACCTGAAGTTATCTCCATTACCTGGAGTCTTTTTCAAATTACAGGCCTCTGAGTCTGTCCCTCTGGTTGTCATCCCTAATCCTGTCCATCCTCATCACTCGAAAAGCAAATCTTCAACTCCAACTCCGCCTTCTGTCTTTTCACAAGTGGCACGGTCTCCAACAACAGTTCAGGACTCACTACTACCTTGTAGTCCTTTGCCTTTGAAGGCCTATATAAAGGCCCAAAAAAGGCCACCATTGTTAGTCCAGTGAACAGCATCATGCCGCGTCTATCACATGAACAATGTCTCCGGGCACTGGGTATGGTGGAGGTCGGTTTGAGCTACAGTGATGTAGCCAGGCGTATGGGCTGTTCCCAACCCACAATTAGAAGCCTGGTCCAAAGCATGGTGCAGATTCCTGCCTGCATCGAAGCAAATGGAGGCCATAATTGGTATTGACTGTTGTGACTTTGTGTTTGGCAGGTGCCGTTTTCTTTTGTGAAATTCTTTATTTTGAAATCATTCTTGAAACTTTAGATTTTTGTTTCTGTATGCCAATATGCTAAACAATTGATTCATATGAAGAAAATCCAGTTTCGGGCTTCAAAATAAAAATTATGTTGAAAAATGTGGTCTCAAAGTTTTTAATGACTATCAGTGTATATTACTCTTAGACACCCCTCTGCCACTCACGACTTCCTCATGCGACACATCTGCCCTCTGTCATATGCTTTTTTTAAAGCCCGCAAAAGACGCAATCTAACTTTATCTGACCTTCTGTATGCTTCTTTATCAGCAATCTCAAAGCAAACATCACGTCTAAAGTGCTATTTCTTGGGATGAAACCAGAGTGCTCCTTGCTAATCATCACCTCTCATCTTAACCTTGCATCTTTCCCATCACTTCACACAATGACTGTTCAGCTCCATATGTTTCGAGCTGCTACAGCTCTGCACATCACTGCCATTCTCCAAAAAATTGATACCAGTACGCTTCTACCACTCTCCATTCTTGAGACATCCTCTTTCTTTCCAAGATTTTGTCTAATCTAGTGAGAGAATCCACTACAATCTCTCCTTGACATTTTTTTTTTTTTTTGGCATCTGGACCACCGACCTAACTCCATTCCCTATGCAGTCCTTTTATCATTCCATTTATGTTCAAGTTCTCATACAACTGCATCTCTTGGCACTATTTACTTCAACTCTCTGACCTAACTTCTTTTTTCCCCACATATACTTCCTTATTTTAAATCTTCCCTCTGACCAGACAACACAACAGATTGTTCCTACCTGTTGCCTTCTTTAGCTCGGCTGTAGTTTTCCACCCATCAAAAATCAATTCTCTGACTTCAGTCACTCCCGCTAAAGGAAGCCTTCACAATATATACAATCTTCTCTCTCCATTCAGTGCTCTTTATTATTCATAAGCGACACACAGCACTATACAGTTTTTTTTCTGCAACTCTAAGTTCCAATCAAATTCCGTCTTTGCAGCACCATGGCAAATAATGTCACATTCACTATACTGCTTTGTCAACTGCCAGCCTCGACAAACTGGGGCTGTCAGTCGAGCAGCAAGTGAAGAATTGGGGATTTTTTTTTTTATCATTGAACTCTCATTCCAACTTTTATACTTTGACAGCGTGAAAACTGCTGAGATTTTGATTCCGCAGCCAAAATGCAAAACAGTAACACGACGAAAACATGTTGAATTTGTGTTACGCCGCTCCATTTTCTTGTGCTATGTATACTCATTGAAACTTGTGGTCAAAGTGGTCATCAACCTGCCACTGCAGCACGAACAAGCAAATGATGGGAAAATATTCCACTAAACTGCCAGACAAAGTGGTCTGCGTTATTCACTGCAAAGTCAACTGCATGCAGTTTAAACTTTCTGTCTTTCATATTCTTAAATCACACCCTGAGCACTCCATTGGCTTCTGTCAGATTCTAAAGGCTTACAATAACAACTTGACAAGGTACTGTAGCGTTGGTGGCTCCAGCAATGGGTTGAGATGGCTTACTGTAATGCATTTTATATAGGAATATTCCAGACTGAATTTAAAACGTTTTGAACAACCCCTGAGAGTCGATGAGAGCACTTGTGTTTGAATGTGAAGCAGACTATAGATTGTAGTGCTAAATTATAATAAATAGGATTTCTGATGGCATAGGAGGTCTCATTTTAGTTCTGCTCTCACCCACATACTGTACCAGGTAAGTGGGAGATAAGCAGGCAAATTGAAAAGGCATCTCTGATTTAAAATAAAAAAGGAAAGAAAGCCGTGCCAGAGGACTTAAAGCTGTCTGTCTCACTCATCCCAGTGTTTCAGATGTTGAGAAGGAGTGGTAGCTGTACAAAGGGAGGATAGACAGAAAAATAGATGCAGCTCTTAGCAGTAGGTCTCTGATGTCTTGAAAGACTTCTCTTGGATGTTCTCACAGTACCTCCTTTCCTTTGTGGCTAAACAGATTTGTTGATTACCCCCAGAGATGCAAGTATGCACCAGGCAGGAGAAATTTTCATGTCAGCTGGTTTTTATTCCAAGAAATTATTCACATCTGCCTCTGATTTATTGTGCAAAAAAAAGGAAATAAAAATGGGCATGAGTGATCATGAACTGGAAGACTTGGTCTTTTCATTGACTCATCTATCTAGATAGAAACTCAATATATAGTTCCCCAGCAATTCAAATAGGTTTGCAAAATTGACTTTGATGAAGACAATTGTGCACATTTAAGCAGAGCAAGTTTCTGACATTTCCATTTCCTGGTTCATTTATTCATGATTATTGAAACGAAATTAAAATGTTCTCAGTGTGTGATGCCTTTGTTTGATAATTGGAGTTGAAATGACTCAAATTCTCCTTGCTTTTTGTGTATGGAATATGATTGATTATCTTGTGTGTTTTTTAGTGTCGTATTCTCATTATCAAATGATCACACTCTCTTTGGTCATTTTCAGTGTCGGTATAGTCGACTTCACAGTACAGCTGCTGTGAATATCATTTGTTTTAGTGGATTTCCGATTTTAACCTCAAGCATTCCTTAATCTTTTGAAGTTTGTATTCTCTCTTTTTTTTTTTAAATAGATCCCAACAAACTATTTATCAAGCTTCTGTTTGGAAAAATGAAACTAGTGAGCTTAACTTGGTAATATTAGTTGTGATGCTGAAATTAGTTGATTTCTGTGGAACCAGTCAGTCTTGTTTGTCCCAATGTACAGATAAGAGTCAGCTATTGCTAAAATTGTAATAAACAGCAATCCAACATGAATTTTATTTTTTTTTAGTAAACATGTACTTTCATTTTCAGTTTGACTTCAGATTAACTTATTTTATGTAAAAATTATATCATTATAGTTAATATTATTTTGTCCAAATTCCTTCCATACAACCAAAAAAAGAAAATAATCCATATGGTGGATCTGAGGCTAATAAGTTACTATTTATATTAATAATGTTAAGGCACTATGGGTTGTCATTGGAAAACAATTTGGCATTGAAAATAAGATTTGTCATTGGGAAAAGAAAAATATTGAAAATGAAGTTTGTCACTGAAAAGTCAATTTGACTTTTTTCATATTGATGTGATTTCCAATCACACTATTCAGAAATATTTCTTCTTGTCTGTGCTTTTAAGGACAATGTTTTGTTACACTGCAAGTTTTTGTTTTTTGCCCCTCTGTAAGAAAGTTTTCATGAAACCGAACTTTGAAACACTATCTAAAAAAAAAAAAAAAATTTAAAAGCACAGCCATGAAGAAAAAAAAGAAAATTGTCATTGAAAATCACATTAACCTAAAAAAGTATATATATTTTCAATGGCAAACTTCATTTTTTTCAATGACAACTGATACTCTCTCTGTTTTAGCACCATATCACCTTTGAAAGACGTTCCTATTCTATCTTTTAACCTTCCCCTGCTTTGAGCCGACGAGACGCTACATTTACTTTAGTAGTCCAGCTGAGGTGTAATAAACTTTATGATTGAGCTCCTGGTTTAGATGAACAGCTTGTCATCAATTAGCAGCTCTCATTTGATACACAATATAGCTTCAAATAGGATTAAATCGGAGCAGACAAAGCCTTTCTCCACCTTTACCGACCAGCACACACACAGAATCAGTATTGTTTACAGAAATGCCTCCAGTCCACCCAGCTTGGCAAAGAGGGGTCAGTTTGAATCTAATGAAACTGCAATTTCATATGACAAATTGAGTCTCGATACCAAAAATTCAATTTAGGCATGAGAGGGCTACAATCGCTGAATGTCTACAGATGATTATGCCATTTGCTTGGTTGCCCATGAGACCCAGCTGATGTGATTGGATTTGAGGATGCATAGATGTACATGCTTGTAGAGGCACTACATTATTCACTTTTATGTAACCCAAGACCTTTTATTGGACCTTAATGGATACTTTCCAAATTTTATTTTCTGTATATGGGTGTGTGTGCGTACATGTAATAAATGTGTTATATTATGCATTGGAAGATTGCTTGAAAATAAGTTGCTCAAAGACTGATTGGACAATAATCCCTGTGATTAAGTCCGGAGCTATTAAGATGATGTACTAGACTTGATAAGAAGCACAAGAAGGACCCTCCAATCTCGGTCAATGTGAGAAAGAAAATGTCAAATGAATATACTATTGCAGATATGTTTATTTCCTGCAAGTCATCTATCCAGATAGTCTGCGTGTTGTGTTGTTTCGATGAGTAAGAAAAAGCATAGTGTTGCTTGTTTGCACTTGTCTTGTTTGGGTTCAGTTCACACAAACACGGATGCGGAAAGGTTTCCATATGCTTCGCCAGCTGTGGTGATGATATACAAACCAATGATCTCAGGCTGTGAACACGTGCATGGAGCTAACTTTATCCTAGTCTCCACATACTGCATCTGTTGACTCACATTGCACATGGTAGATGGCCATTTACAGTCTAAAGTGATGTTTCCCCTAATAAAGATGATAAAACTTTCCATCACAGTCAAGTGTCACTTCCTTTGTAACTGACAATACAGAAGCCGGTGCAACTTTGACTCCATCAAGAATCAATTTGTCACATTTTGAGCCAGTGTAAACCCTAAAATTACTTGAATCTTTTTTTTCTGAAACAAGGCAACCCAGTTATATACAAATGGTCTACAAGTACAGATGTTACCTTAAAGGTGTCACACAGTGCAGCCATTCATATCCCATCATGCACCATAACGTTTAAAGTGTGACACAGGCCCAGTTGACTGGCTTAGAATAGTCATTTAGGGGTGTCTACACACAACCGTAAGCATGACTAGTCCACATTAGACAAGCAAACTTTCAAATAGTCCTCTTAATTTATCGTCAGGAGCGTTGCTAGTCAAATATTATTAATTAATCATTAAAACAGACTGAATAGAGTGGACATTATCCCATATATTGATAGGATTATTTCTAACCATAAATGTGTGACATGAAGTGTTTTAGTTATATAAACCACTCAGCTATAGGAACGCTGTCCGAGATGAGCTCTGGCTGGGAGTCCTCTACTACCATATTAGTCTCTGTCATGGTGGCTTGTTGCAAACAAAACTGCCACAATCTCTTCTTCTTGCCAACATGGAGCTGCCAGTAGTCCCATTGGCTGCCTCCTCTGGTCACCACAATTTTAAACAAAGCAAGCAAGCTGCAATTTTCAGATACAACAGCTAATGTAGAAGACATTTTCTGACATGTATGTCCTTCGTCTTCCCCCTTATCAGTGGTCGGCAACTAAATGATTAATATATAATCTTCAACGTTTTTATTATAGTAAAGGGAGTAAGTCTGTATTACCTTATTGACAAAAAAGTTATACATTTTTGTGTATTTTCCGACCATTTTATAAAAATGTCCATTCTCGTTTGGTTTAAGTGAAAAAGGCTAGTCATGATGCACCTTACAAATGTATAGAAATAACTGAGCAACAATAACAGTTTTAAAAGAAAACACGTAATCCCTGGTGATGATGGCTGCTCCAATACTCATTACAGGTCAGTTGCAGGGTCACGGCATCACTAAATAACAGCAATAACACAGCTATGATGTTTCTCTACTAAAAACACAGAGCAGACATGAGGGAGCAATAAAAAGAGCTATCGACAAAATCTATAACCATAGTGGTTTAATAATCTGGATAGTATAAGACAAATGATAATGTGTGACTTTATAGGACTGTCGCTGTGTGTTTTTGTGGATTGAGACAAAATGCCCTTGAAATGGAAAATAAGAAAAGCAGAATGAAAGTTCTGTAGTTCATGAAGAATAAAAAAAGAAAAAAGAAACTATTTCAATTGAGAATGTCAATTCTACTCAACATTGTTTCATTTTGTGACCTCCACATGACATACATATTTTTTTAATTATATGAGACAATATGAATTACAGTTTTCCAGGTAGTTTTCTAATCTACAATTTTACAATTATGCAAAAATAATATTCTAGTAAAACTTTTTGCACTGAAGTTTGCCATTCACTGTCCCACCAGATGATCTTTAATTCTATTTGCTCCGTCTCCTACATCCTCGTTTGTAATGAACCTTGATCAATTTCCTAGTCATAGGCCAGAGGACGTCAAGAGGTGCCATTAAAATGGAAATTGCTCCATGAAGAAGTAATTGTCATTATGAGAGGGGTCCCTGCCAGGATAAAAAAAAAACCCATCCACAGGGCACGAAGGTTTACTGAATGACGGTGTATGTAAATGTCATGAATCATAGGTTATGGCCTTCAGTCACCCATCTTCACCCTTTTAACTCCAAAACCCACCGACAGTTTGGGAAACATCTTTCCTTTAAAATCAGGTCATTGGTCAGAGCAAGAAAAATGACCAAATCTAAGCTTCAACTTGTGATATTTCATCAAAAGCACTTTATTCTGTGTATGTTGTTCAAAATGTTGTGTTTAAGCAGAAAAATAAAATAATTGGAGCATGGCATACACTGGACTAAGTTGTTGGAAGATGCATTAAGCACGATGAAGCGTCTTTCTGGAGTTAATGCGGTCACCAATATCGATAACACATTTGCGCACTTGGAAAAATGTTCTGAACACCAACTTAGCTGGAACAGATTTCCACAGATACTGGTGCATCTTAGTTTGTTGTTAGAATTAGCCTCAGGTAGCTAGCTATACTGAACGGCCGCCCACTTTTCACAAAATTATGCTGCGGAGCGTATCAAAGCAATGCCAAAGTTAGCAGCTAAACAGCACAGGAGCGTTTGTTTTATGGACCCTTCATGGCGGTCAGCAAACACACCTGTAACGCCATCTCATTAAACACTATGGGCCTCCACCTGATGCAACAAGGTACGACGGCAAATCTACAGTGCACTTTCTGAAATAATTAAGAATTACACATTCATATCCTCATCTGTAGTAGTACAGGACTTTATATTACACTAAAAAAAGTGACAAAATACACCCACAAAGTGCTTGAGGCTCACAGCATTAAACCAACTGAAAGGCTATAGGAGCCTTTGCAGCAAAGTGTTAGAAAGAAACCCCTTAACCATGAAAAAATACATGAAAGATCATGTGGGAGGTCTGGTATTTGTCCCTCTACTAGGATTTTACTGACCAAGCACCTCACTAAAATGCTTCATGTTGCCTTTTTTTTCCCTTTAATTCATCACCCATCTGTATGTGGACACAGCCGGTACTGTATGATGCCTCGTTGAAATGCCAAGGTCATACGTCAAACGCTCCGACATTCAATGTGTTGCTTAAGGACACTTTCGCAGTATAAATCCTCGATGAAACAGTGGCTCGAGTCTGCTCCAGCATATATTAGAGGCAAGTCATCCACAGCATTCGCATTTGTCCCCGCAGTTTCCCATCCATCCAGTCCATGGAGAGCCATCAAATTCCCCATGGAAAGGGCCACAGATGGCGCTGGTTCCCACGAGGCGACGGTGCTAACCACTGAGTCACCACCTGCCGTAAAAGAGTCCAATAGCTTCTAAGTCATTCTGGCTTGAACACCTGAAGACTTTCATCTTTTTTCTTTTATGGTTTTTACTGACCCAGCAGATAGGCTTTCAAACAGTCATTTGGTACATTGTGTTTTCGGAGGGGTCTCCCCGCTGTACAGAAAGCTCGCTGCACATTTGAAAGCACTTTAAAGAATAGGTGAACTGCCTGACCTCCACCTCAACAATTAGTTTTGCTTGATGCAGCTCTCCCTCGTATTGATCCGGGCTCTGTAGTGCAGGCGGAGCGGGAGTGGATGAATGGCTTTGCCCTGCTTGCTCGTTCAGATACCTGTAATCGTGTTTGGCCCAATGGCCCACTGCTTTTCTACAATTACATTAAAAGTTTGTCGATATAAATAATATCTATTCTACATTTCCTCCCCTATTGCACAAACTATATGCATTTTCCAAACTTCACAGACCACATACTACTGTTCCTTCTGACATTTTTTCATGTATTTTTACACTTTTCAGCATTTGAAGGGAAAAAAGCCTTCTGCATCACCCTTCTAATGCTTATTTTTCCAGTCCGTTTAATTGCATATTTTATTCAGCGATTCTCTTCGTTATACCACAGCACAGTGCTAGCGCAGCACATTATGTGTTGACTGCTGGATTTTTTGCTTCACCCTTCCACCCCGGCACCTATAAAGTACTAATGCTCTTGCTGTAATGTAGCCAAGCAAACAGTGCATTAAGTTCGAGCAATATTGGTGGAATTTTCTTGGCTGCAACGGCTTCCAATCCAGAGATACAAGGGAAGCTTAAGTTCACTGTATACATTCAATTTAAAGGGATGTTACTGTGGAAACTTGATGCTGGTGGGCATTGTATTGCTTGCGAATCACACCGTTAATTGAATATGTTGGAAAACACATAGTTTAATATATAAACTGAATGCAAAATTACGTGTTAAGTTACGTGTTGTTAGATCGTGGCCATTAAATGGACATCAGCTTTAGTGTTTCACAGTTTCTGTTCTCTTTAGTTAGGTTTTCTTCTTTTTCAGTTCTGGCAGACCACATGCTCTTTTCTTTCTTGAATATTTGGCCACTTTGCACCTTATGGAGTTGATGCTATTTACTGTATATCTTATCTATAGGTTTCCAGTTTTGAAGATCAGTGTTACCTTGTTATGCTAGCTAGCTCCCAGCTAATCAAAAAAATGTCTGTCACTCAAAGCTTCCACACCCTTATTTATGCATGTCTTTAAGCCATAATACACTTGAAACAAAAGAGTTCTGGAAAAATCAATTAAAAAGAAAAAGTATTTACTCTTCTCAGAGGTTTTCTCTTTTTATTGCTTTTCAACATTAAATTATGTTTAATTGGGTTTTTTGACAAAAAATTATCAAAAAAGACTCTGCAATGTCAAAGTGAAAATACATTATGAAGTAATGATGATTCATTAATAATATGAAATGTGAATTAAGTGTCTACATTGACATTTCTTTGTTGAGGTCTGTTTTCACTTTGACATGAAAGAGACTTTTTGTGTAAATTATTGTCAGAAAACCATTAACTAAATTTGCACTTTTTAAAATAAAACTCTGTGCAACATACATTTTGAGAATACCCTGATTTTGATAAGATATGATTTTCAGTGTGTACTCGATTGCTTCCCAAAGGACACACGCATCTCAGATGAGTAGTTCAAGGACCATTGGAAAGCTGAAAATCTGGCGATTCTTTCTGTTTTTACTGTTTTTTGCTTATAAATACTGTAAATAATTCATTTATTTTAAAAGACAGCATGCCCTTCAAACTCACTGATGTTTGTTTCATTTCTTTGCAATAGTCTGCTTCAAGTCTAAGGTGGTGCAGCATATTATGGGAAAGGCAACAAGTTTCATTTCCCAGTCTCGGGGCTGGAACATTAGAGGAGTCATTTCCATTTATTACATGAATGAAACATCAGTCCTCATTTGATTGAATTTAAATTTGGGCCACAGATTAGGAAAATGCTGGGATTGTGACAAAAGCTCTCCGGTGCCACGATCACCAATGATGAGAGGACCTCTGTAGATGACACTAGAGGACTTCTCTTTGCTCATTTAGACTAAATGAAAGGTGGAATTAAAAAGAGTGATCAAATGAGCAATTTAGATTTAGTCTGGAGTTCACATATTCTAAATCTAAATGTTTCAACAAAAGAAATGATCACAGAAAACATTTTGTCATCCTGCTTTGTTAAGCAATCAGCTATACTATCCAATTTGACAGTCACAGCTAGAATAAATACGTACTTTAAACATTATGTAACAGTGCACACAGGAAGAGATCAGGGGCCAGAATCACAAAGTGTTCTTTGTTCAGAGTTCTTTTAAATCACTCTAAAGGTTCCAAAATCAAGACTTGCCTCTTCAGATCAATTAATGAAGCCACTGAGAGCAACTCTCCTAATTAAAGAAAGCAAAGACAAAGGGCAGGGGTGACTTCTTTGTCTATTGATAGCATTCCTCATGAATGCACTCAAGGTTTAGTGAGTGGCTAGACAAATGACTGGCCATGTGTGTCTCAAAAACAAACCCTACCTAAACTGTTTCTGTCTCATTTAAGGTTACGCTGTTGCGAATAAATTTCTCAAGTAAAGCAAAATTGCATTGAACTGAAACAAGCAGTTTAAGAACTGGAGCTCATAGTCCTGCTATGCATCAGTTTATTTAGCTCCAAAGCTAAATGGCTAACTGTCACATATCCAGTTAGCCACATGCTACATCTTTATCAGAAACCTTTTTTTTTGTTTTACCAGTAATGTCAATAGAATTCTGAAAATGTCTTTAGCATCTATGAAAAGTAAACAAAAGACTGGTGCTCCGTATGCAAACATTATTTCTGACTGGTGCATGAGCTAACTGGACATCTGAATGAGCACTAACCTGCTAGCTACACTGCATTTACAGAAAAAACTTGTGTTGTTGAATTTGGTGCAGTTCGTCTGAGGTTAACTCGTTATGCTAAACAGTTCAGATGATCAACGTACTCCAAAAACAGAGAAACTGCACTAAATTTAAACGGCCCTGTTTGTATGGTAGCCAACTTAGAACAAAGCTAAACTGCTAGCAAATCACTTTGCCAGTTAGCTGCATGCTAACTTTCCATCATAAACAATCTTTTTGATTATTAATGCCAACTGAAGTATAAAAATGTTTACTTTATACGTTGACATGCCAAAATCAGTCATTTTCTAATCAAATGTTTTTTCTTAGCTGTTCTAGATTTTCTTAAGCTTTTTCTGTCACTGTGTACTCTGGATATTTTTAAATCTACCCTATAGCATATTTAAAGAGGAAAAGCTTCCATAACCATAACTGTCCAACTAAGGCTCTTTGGCTTCTATAAGGTGGAGAATAATGTAATTTAGTACCATCGCTTTTTTACATATTTTATTTTATTAAAGACAGTCAGTGGTGGGAATTTCCATTTAAAAGTTTAATTCTAATTCCGCACATTTTTGCTTCACCTTCACAAGTGACCCCACTGGTTCCATTAAATTATGAAACATTGATAGATCTCCCACTGCTTTTAAAACCACTTTGCTGCTCAGGAATCGTGAGTCTTTTTAACCAGATCAAGATTTTTACTAGTTCCTTCCTGCTGCAGATTGAGGTTGTGCTCAGTGCATTGTTTCTAAGTTAATAAGTAGTGAAATGTCTCTTATGATCAATCAAAAACGCAAACCTGACAAAGATTATGTTAAAAATCAGGTTTCAAAGTGGAAAGTTAATGCGACTAAAGTGGCACAACTGCATAGACATGGTTTAAAAATGACCTGTGAAGACCAGAACTGACTCCACATTGAAAAATAATCGCTAGAGAAAGTGGAAAACTCGGCTGTGACACTTCACAAAGATGAAACAGGATACAGGGCCAATAAGAAAAAAAATCAATCAAAACACAGTCGGAGGTGTGGAAGGAGCCACAGTAACACAAATCAGAACCACAGTGGCTGTCCTCCCAAATGCTGCCTTGGACATTGTGCGACTTGACAGACAGGCAAGTGCTTCAGGCTTGGCACAGGGGCTATCAGCGGAAATCTGACTTTCTCTGACAGCTCAGATAGTGTGGGGAGAAAAAAGTTTGCATTACGTCACCCTGTATGGATACTGTCCAAAAAAACCCACCCTTGTTTGCTGTTTGACACAAAACTGCAAGGTCTAATCAGACGATTAAATCTGAGTGCCTCGGGTTCTGTTTGGACCAAAAACCAACACCAAGGACTTTCATTAATAAGAAGTGAGACAGTTATTATTTTTTTAGTTTTTTTTTTTTTTTTTTTTTGACAGCTGGACCTGTCCTTGAAGAGCACTTGATTTTGTGTCTTCAGCACTCTTTACTACTTTCTTCATCTCTCTCATACTAAAATTTGCTAAATAACAAAGTTGAGGCAGAGAAGAGTTTTTTGTTGCTGTTTTCTCTCTGAAGGATGGCAGGACATCGCTTCAAGAAATTTGTACAGCACTGGTATCCTTCATGCAGAGAAAGATGGAGTTTGTCATCAAAACTAAGATGGATGAAATAGTAAAAGAAAAAATCTCAAGTCAGGTTTAAAGAGATCTTACCATGAGGCGTGTCAACATTTTCATCAGTAATTATTATTACTAGAACATGTGCTCAGTAGCCAATGGCATGTGCTGAGTCAATTAAAAGCTGTGATAGTGATATCTAATTTAAACTTAACTATAATATCACTTATGTATAAGTGACATTAGAATACTGCATACCATGTATATGCTTTGAGAACACGATGACATTAATATAATTATTAACAATAATCCAGTATTATGTAATAATTAACTGTCAAATCCACATGTACATGCATATATAAGAACTTAAGTGAGACAGCATGAATATAGTACACATAAATTAATAATTATCAGTTTGAGACTTTTTGTCATGAAGCTCAAAGCAAAGATTATCTCACACCACAGCAGTGCAAAGACATCAGCTAGATGGTTGTATCTGGGAGTATCACAAAAATAGCTTATATTAATTATATCAATCTATTTAAAGTGTTTTATAGTTTGATATAGTCAGTTGTGCAGGAACAGACTGGTGAAAGAATTTTGAGTCAACTACAAGGCATTTAAAGAACTTAAATTGCTGCAAAAAATGGCAAAAGTGTGACTAAAATGTGCAACAAGTTTCTTATTTTGTGAATACAAAGTAGTACTTTTAAAATTCATGTTCTGTTTTCTATTTTTCCATTATCATTTCAGTGTCGGTATCAATTTATTCAGGCAGGCAACAGTAATACTGACTTTATTTTACTGCACAGAAGACACGTTTGCGTTTTCTCTACTTCTAGCTGTGGTTGTGCTTTTCAATAGAGGTGCAGAACTTTGTATTGCAATGAAAAATAAGCCAACACGAGGTAAAACCCCCTAGAAACTGGTGTACATGTACAAATCCCATCCATCCATGCAATAGCTACTTTAGTTAGTCCATTACAGACAATCGTGTACACTCACACATTTAGAATCCCCAGTTAACCTGCCATGAATCTCTTTGAACTTTTTGGAGAAACCACACCACTGTACCGCCTGAGCGAAAACACTCTACTTAGAGGAAATACGATTGCTGGGAGGTGGATTTGGAATCAATTGACATTTAAAACTTTATTACTTCCTTCTGTTCACTACTGTACATTCTGACAGACTCCTGCATCCAAGACAAAAATCATCAGCTTACTCGAATCTCCGCTTAAGCTGGAAATTTGACAGACGGAGAGGAAATTGAATGTTTTCAGGGAGTTATTTGCGGCGCATCATAACCAGTGGCATCAAGTTAAAAGTCTGATAAGCCAAGTGGGTGCAATCTGAAACTTTGGTGCTCTGCAATTTAAGTGGAGTGGAGCTGAATAACGGTGTTTGACGGAGCAAAATAAGCCCCTTTTGTGCCTGTCCTTTCTTTCTGATTGGGCTCCTTTATTGAATACACCCAAACTGCAACTCAAAGTGTCCCCAGTTTGCTGTTGCATTTTTTTGTTTCGCAATTATTTTGCAGTTAAAATGATATTTGTCGTTATTGTTCCAGTAACGAATAAACCTTTACTGGATCCGGAGCTCGCTGGTGCCGCCATTAGATCGCAGCGCACACAGGCAACAGTGGAAATAAGAGATTTCCTGCCGTGTTGATGGGCGTTCAGGGAGATTCCTCAATTTAGTCATGACAAGTGTGTTGCAAACAAGTGGGAGAAGCACAGCAACCAAAATGGATGTGACACGTTTTTGTTGTTGTCGCCGTGTGCACACATGCGTCTTTTCAACTTGGCTGTCAGCTTGAGTTTGTGTCAAGGCTGGGTGACATCCTAAAACAAATGAGAACAGCCAAGCAGACAATGGGGTGCGTTTAGAGCCGAGCCTCTGGTGCGAACGCGGCACAGAAAACGCTTTCTTCATATTTATTTGTATGAGGTTCGCTTGAAAGCCTAATGGCACGTGCTGTTCTATAATCAGTGCTCACCGGACTGGATTAAGCCTAATTTAATGACTGTGCGGTTATTTCACCGGCACCGTCGGCTAGAGGTGTTATGTGATTGGTAAGCGCCGTGCCTGGTCAGTAGGAAACAGTCAGAATTACCACAAATGTAGCATCCTTGAGCCTTTTCCAACTCTGAAATGCCTCTTTACTACCTTCTGACTGTGCTGTAAGTGTGATAATCACGGTGCTTTACCATTTCAAAAGTGATAATTTATTCCAAGAGATGGCAGCTATTTTGTTGATTAGATAATTATGACCTTCCGGTGGATTCTCTGTGTGAAAGCTGCCTTTTTTTCCACCTATCTTTGAAGCAATGACATTGATTTTGACTGCGTTGACGGTTTATACATGGCAGTAAAAAAAAAAAAAAAAACACACATGGGGCTACTTTGCTGATTCTGGAGACACGCCAAAGTTCCCCAGCTGTGTCGAGACCTCAGCTAAATGCAGGGAGAAATCAAGCAAGGGCGAGAAGAGAAAAGGGTGAAAGGAGGATCGGAGGTGAAGTGTAAAATCGTTATAATTATGCTTTGATATTAAATTACCATGTATAATTGAAATAAAGTCGACGCCGCAATCTTCTCCCTTAATAGCAGCTATACTGCTCGGCTCTGTTAAATAACCTGCTAGTTATTGCCTCTCCTGTATGGAATTAGAAGTCGAACCGTCATTACAAAACCCATCTACTCATCACCTTCGATATTAGATCCAGGCTTCGCACAAACTATGGTTTTAATTACTGCCGAGTATTTAATTCTTCCTCTGTGTACACTTGCAGGTCGCAAATAATTTAGTTAGCACAGGATCTAAATTAAAGTGTTAGCGTTAGACATGGCTGAATATAACTTTATAATTTATTGGAGCTGACATAAACAATGAAGTTGCATTATAGCACAAGGAAGTTGTAAGCTGGATAATTGGATTACAGATGCTGCAGTGTTATCTACTTAAGAACAAGTACCCATCACACAAGCACACTGGTTGTGGAAGGAGTTTTGGAAGCTAGAAAATGTCAAAAATCATCATTGAACATCTTGATTGAAGGTATGAATACATACAATATAACATCCTTAAAGTAGTCCTCTGTTACGTTATGTGTTCTCTTGAACCACTGTTGTCATCAAAGCGTGGATTGTGGTATAGAAAGTTTCATTTCCGAGCTACTTACCTTTAGATTAAACTATGTACCTTCTGCTGTAGTGGCAACTGATGCTTCAATTAGTACAAGTAGGGGAGAATCACTGGCGGTGTTTCCATATAATTGGCAAAAGAATTGGGAGCAAACTTTTAAAAGTCACAGAAGGAAAGAAATTGCAAATTAGGCTTGTTTCCATTAACAGCTTTCGAAAGGCAAAAAAAAAAAAAATAGGCTGTGTCATCAAAAAGTGGTGGAAAAGGACCAGAAACAAGAGCAGACTTCCAGCAAACTTTAGAAGAAGAAATAAAAACAATATTGAAATATACAGGGTGGGCTGTAAGTTTCCATACATAGAAAAAATAAACATTTTATGTTGGGCAACCATTTTTATTTATATAATGTGCTCTAGATGATTACCATTGTTTCGAAAACACATAGTAATATATGTTTTCCACAGTTGATGAGCTTGCATTAGCACAGTTGAAGTTATGCTTGGAATGACGTTGATGAGACATTCCTTGAGATGGTTTATGCTTTGTATCATCACCTGGTACACCATGGCCTTCAAGTGCCCCCAAAGATGGTGTCAAATGCATCTTCTCGGGTATCTGAAACAGAGAAAAAAATATACATTATACATTTTCCTCTGTGTGGAAACTTATGGCCCACCCTGTATATAGATATACTGACAATCTAGGGAAGTCTTCAGGAATTGCTTTGTTGGGTAAGTTATAATTCGATGTCTGTTCGCACTGTCCATAGGCATAGATGACCGCATAAATAGAACTAGCTGATCAGACACAAGTGCTTGCAACACCAGAACTTGATGTTTCCAAAACTAATCCATTTGTTTCAATCTCCTTCCTGTTTCAAGCTTGGGAACTCTTTTGAAAATGTCAAAAACCGCCTGGAGCAACAAGCAGCTTGTCATAAAGTGTTCCGTACATTTGCTGTATTACCTGGTTGTACCACCAGGTGGCACCTTTTGCTCTTTATTGAGCTTATTTGCTGTGTTTAGTGGTAACCCAAGGAGCTTGGACACTCAGACTTCTGGCAGTTTTGTGCTGGCAGGCAGAGAGCATTGTGGGCATTTAGCTAGTGATGGGCACCATGACAAAGACCTCTGTAGTGGTTAATGGCTCCCGGCCAGAGTTCAAGATAAGTCGAAGTCTACTCGCACAGCCTTCCTTTAGCTCGGTGATTAATGAAGTTTAGCTGCTTTCATGGTGAATTTTTCTTTTCTTCATTTGCTTTAACGATTCAATTATTGATTAATAATGTTGCCGACTTTTAACTAAGAAAATTGATTCAAATGTTCATCTATACTTTCATCAATTACAATATCAATGCAAGTTAATTGATTAAATATTTAGATGATTAATTTTCACTTCAACACATTTTTACATAAATACTTTACTAATACATGGTTTAAGAGCATCAGACAGGATCGTGGTCATGATTTATTCTCCTCACACAGACCTTTTAAACTGTCCATTTAAATGCGGTATGTCATGCTCTTTGAAACCAGTTTTACTTTGTTTTCAGTTGTTTTCATGATAGTGAGCCAGTGATAATAAATAATGACATTTACACATCTGTTAAATTAAATGTGCACATTCTGTTGCACTTGATAATATACTTGTCTGAATTTTGGGTACGGCTATAAAAGAAATAAAGAAAAATGCTTGCATTGACAAGTTTTGCTCAACTCTTTAAGGATCTAAGTGAACATAGCCTGAATTTATGTAGCCAGATAGCAGCTTTAAATTAGAAGCAATCTGGAGGGGATAATTTCACACAAAAAGGAAAATGCTTGCATGCTGTAAAAATTGTGCTTATGGCTATAAAGCACAGCACAGTGCCTGTAATGCACCGTGTGCAGCTGGTCAGGCAGCTTCTAGACGTGACTTTGCAGTCTGGACAAAGGTATAGTGCTCTGTGTAGGGTGTGTGTTAGCTGTTCTCATTTACACCTCTCTGTGTGTATGTGTGTGTGTTAAAGTTTAATGTTTATGGAAGCATGAATTATAAGGATAAGTCTAAAATCGTCATAACAATGACACCATGTGAAAATGCAGCGCCGTGAAAATGTTGCACTCAAGTTGAGACCCAGCAGTGTGCAGTCAGAATCTTTGAACCACCCTCAGGGCATCTACACAAAATCAGGACTTAACCAGAGATGTTGTGTAACACGCACGTGGCCAAAAGCTGACACTAAACCTTTAGAGCGATACGCTGTGAAGCCAGCGCTTGTTTTGCATTTTCACACCTCTACCCTGCAAGAAACATCCGAATCCATCTGACGAAGTGCCTTCATCTGAGCTATGTGTGACCTGTTGGAATGCACCTGGAACAAAAACAGCGATGTTGGTTAACCATGTTTGCCAGGATGGAAATTCCATATCACAAAGCACAGCGCTGGCTGCCCGATCTTGTTTATTTTCTGAAATATATACATATTTTAACTCGCCTAGAGCCAGTGGAATACTTATAAAAATACAGATGTGGTTTTGCTGATGTGGTTTTCAGTTAATGCATACGGCATAAAACGTGCTGTAATTAAATGTACTTATACTGCAGGTGAGAATGTGAAAGTTCCTCTGAGCTACATTATTTTTTCATCGTGAACATGCAATACTGAGACTCGAGTCGTGATGAATGAGAACAGACAAGGATTTACTCTCCGGCTTTGAGTGCATACCATGATACAGATGTAGTTTTTTAGGTTTTCAGTGTCACTCAGTGGAATGCAGTGGAACTATGTCTACTGGACAAACTGTACAAACCACAGGTGACATGAACAGGCAGTGATGACTAGCATGTGGGCTGATTCTTGGAAATGTGCACGTGTTCATGGCTTACTTGGAAAACGTGTTTTGCTCTTGAAATAACCCCTGTTAAGACAGTTTATCTCTGAATTATATCGTCATATCTTTTCATTTGACCATGCGTTTATGTTGAAAATGTGTGCTTCTTGTTGGGGCATGCCAGTTAAAAAACAACACAGATTGCAATGAGCAATTTACCAACCGAAGTGATTGGTCATACATAACCCCTAATTAAGCAAAGGTATGTTTAATATCTTTAATGTTTCATTTCACAGAATAGAAATGTGTTATTTCAAACTCTCACTTTTAATCAAACATTTAGTCCAAATCTCCATTGAATGTAGCACTTTTTTGGGACCAAATATGTAATTGTGTCTACACCATTGAAGTGGTGACAGACAGTTTTTCAGTCTGAATCCTAATTTTTGCTTGAGGTTTCGTATCCTGCGGCAGACAAAACTGCACACAAAATAGGAAAGCAATGCAAATGCATATGGTGTCATTATGCTATAGCCGTTACATCATGCAATCACATTCACTACATAATGATAAGTTAAAGAAAAAAAAAACGTGTCTAGGGCCACTTCAATGGTTTACATTGTATTCCTGCATTCAGGCAGTGACACTTTGATGCCGAATATTGAAAATAATGACTGTTTACATGAGTTTGATCCCTTTTGGAGAGTATAAATAACAAGACTAAAATCAATATTTACTCAGACGGAGAGCTATACCAAATATAAGGAGTCTGAATTTCAGCATTTGAGTGTATTTTCTTCTCATTGATATTCTTTCCACCGTTCGCACCCCTGTGTCAAATAACTTAAATAAAAACACAAGCCAGAAACATGGAAGATGAGCTCCGTGGCAGCTGCTCTGTACCTGACATTTGACCCCTAGATTCACTGTGATGATTTTTGAGGTGCAACTTAATATTTCCAAACAGTCCATAGAAAGTTTGACCACGAAGGATCCCTGCAAGCGTTGAGCACGTAGCTCAATTTGTCTACACCGCAAAGCAGTCGATAGCTACATATCTCAGAAACACAGAATCTGGAGATGCAAACCCTCACACTATTGATCGCACATTCATTAGGGCTGCAAACACAACTTTACATCTGAGATCGTCATTTTAGAAGTATAGCAGTGTAAAGAGACACTTCAAACAGCACACTTGTGGATTCTGTGCATAAATTAAATACACAAGCATAGAGACATGTTCAAGTTAACAGTTAAACGTCTCTGCTGTCTCATTAATTGCTCGACTTTTGCTTGTCTGTCTTTACAAATGGCTAGGTTTTTTTTTTTGTGCGTGTGAAATTGAATGCTGACAGTTGCGCTGATGACCTCCGATCACAGACGCTGAAAAAAGTAAGGAGGGGACGGTGAACAGATCCACAGTGACGGGGAGACAGAGGGCTCTCGGAGTGACCAGTGAGGCATGGGCCTCTAACATCACTCACAATAAACATTCCCTTCAGCAGGGACCCTGATAAGTCATGGCGTCTGCTCTCCATCACAATGTATGTGGATGAATTTCAAATGCTAGTGTGTGGAGTTGAAGACAAGGATGTATTCTTGCATTGGAACGGGGTATTATTAAGGCAGGGACCTTCTCTGTCACTCACTTGGGAGCAGTACTTGCAGAGAGTTGGATCAACTGCAGCAACTTTGGCTTGATCCCAGAATTGCAGGATGTATGCCAACCTAAAGTAAACAAAATAGTGTTTTTACAAATCGCATTTTAAAAAGTCAAACTGATAATTATGTGTGCTTTCAAAGCCAGAACAGACGCAGCATTTGTTGTTCAAATTCGGAGCAATTGCATTCTGTCAGTGGCCTCCGCGCTGTTTTGTCACCATCCAGGACAGAAGTGATCTGCTGGTAATACTTTTCTAATTAAGTGGAGTCTATTTTCCGAGGCTTCTCCGCGTTAACTTGGCAGCCACTTTAATCAGATCCCCGGCAGCTGTTGACCCAGCTCTGTGGCACTCTGTCTGACATCCTCTGACAGATGCTAATTTGTTATCGTTGCTTCCTGCAAACAGCGTCACCTGCAGGCATGATTGACACTGCGGCTTGTCAATCCGTCTGTCGTGAGGTAGCGTTTGATTGAAGTTGTTTTTTTCTACCCTGTGGTTGGAAGGTAATAAAAATGGATATATGGTATTTTGATGACAGATTTAGGGTGTCATTCGGTGGAGTCTTTATATCAAAAATGTAAAATATGAGGATTATTAGCTGTGTACATGTAGCATTTGACTTATACTAGTGTTTGTTAAAGACATATATACCCAGATATTACCATAAATGTATTTGGTTTTCTATCACCATAGATATGTGAGAATCCTTCAATTATTGAGTTATTTTACTATGGCAAATAGATGAGTGTGTGTGTGATGTCAGCATTATAGCATCTTGGGTAATTTTAGTCAGTTGATTTATTGAGCTGTGACATATAACCTTTAGCTATGATCTTTAAGATTAGTAGCAGGACTATCTTGGCATTGAAGACAAAAAAAAAACAACTTTATTTTGTGAATGTCCAGATGGCAAGCAGATATTCGAGATCAGATATGGTGGTATTATGGAAATTTTCCTATTCATATTGATTGATATGAATAATTAAGTTAGGCCTGCATGTTTTAAACTTTTTCATCTGATTTGAATCTTTCGCCATGGGTTATATTTTCGACAGCTTAAAAACATCATCAAGAGGTGGTAAAGAAGTATACTTTATTCTCAGATTGCTTGATTTACAGTACGTTGGAAGCTTGGTGTTGAATTTTTGCCCAATCACAGCAAAGAAAAATGCCTACCACAGCTTAGTTAGCAACTCTGTAGCCCAGCATAAGCCATT
The DNA here is from genome assembly GCF_021347895.1 of Acanthochromis polyacanthus. NCBI lineage: Eukaryota > Metazoa > Chordata > Actinopteri > Pomacentridae > Acanthochromis > Acanthochromis polyacanthus. Next base: position 22,541,278 of record NC_067134.1, on the reverse strand, counting down.
CTCTAGTGCTAACACAGTACTGTGTAGAACGGTCTGACTGCACCTCACCATCATTGTGCAATAAGGACAACAGCTCTGGCTTATTTTTATGTCTTTTAGCCACCCACAATTATCTTGGGCAAAGCTAATAACTGTTTTAGTCAAACATTTGTGTACAGAGAACGAGCACTGCCATTATCTGGACAATTCAGTGGAAAAACACAAACTAGCATGGCTGCATTTTTTTCATGATTTTTAATAACTGAACCAGCATCTTGTTTAACTTTTACAGTGTGTTTAAATAAATATCTCACAAACATTGATCATGTGAAGTTGGATAAAGCTAAACACCCTCATGGCCTCAAACACTGCAGGTATGTTTTGCAAATCCATTCAGATTTGTCTTTGTGATGTCAATTCCAAGGGCAAAATAAAGCGCAGCATAATCAAAAACATCAGCCATATTGCACATGACCTGGATTGGCTTTCACCGTCACAATGATCGACGGTGGTTAAGCAAAAATCGAACCCCATAAAGAAAGCTTTTTCATTGCTGTTAGATATTGCAGAGTTCATAGCTTTCTGCAAAACAAATCCAAAGATAAAAACGTGAAGACAAAGTCCAGGAAACTATCCTGTCAGATAAACTGAATCAGATGTTTAGCTGATATGATCAGAGCCAACAGCGATAACACAATATTCAACAAAGCAGGGCTTGTGCTAAAGGGACTCAAACAGTAAATAAAGGCGTCACACATACTTTGCCTGCTCCTCCACTTTTAGTTTCATCTTGAGACTTCCAGGGAGGAAATATGCATGCGGTATGCTAAGAATACGTGCATTACTCTGCAGTGATTCATAACAGCAGAGCATTTTTAATCCTTTGTGGTGAATTAACAAAAAAAGTGCATTAGCCGGCATTCATTATGCAAGGCAATGACTCAGAAGTAATGTGCAAAAATTACTAGGACTTTGCAATCCATTATTGTGACTGATTTTCACACTGGATGAATAGAAAAGAGTAGAATGGAACAGAATAAGGAATAAGATGAGGCTAGGCCTGTATTCAGCAGCCACACACACACACACACACCTCTTCAAGCCACCTTTCTATGAATCCGTCTTTCTCTTTTTTGTTTTGCGCGAAAACATGTCACATCATGTCACTATTCTGCAAAAGCGCTTCCTGCATGTCGTGTGATCTGATGACGCGTGTGTGCACCCGCCTTTTCGCAGTCATTCACCGTCATTTATTAGCAGAACCAGACTGCAGCTTCAACCTGCTGGAGGCGACACAGGCTATTTAAAGAAATCAGAGCCACACCAAGGCTGTAAATGAAGAAGGGGAGGCAAATGAGGGCAAGACAGGGCAGGGAGGAGGAGGAGGAGGAGAGGGGAGCACAGGGAATAGAAAGAGTGGCAAAGAGGGAGCGAAAATGGCAAGGCAAGGTGGGAAGAAAGGATGGCAAATTATGGAAGTCAGGAGCAAATGGGGTGAGAGGAGGAAGAGGAGGAGGGAGTAGAATGTGAGAGTGCTGCTACGACAAGAAAGGTGTGGGGTCACATCGGGGGAGAGAGAGAGGGGAGTCTGGAGAGGCGAACTAGCAGTGTGAGTGGGCATGATGTGAGGGGAAATAGGGAAGTAAACAAGCCTTACTTTGAACGGAATGGACTGGAGAGAGGGACAAAAATAAAAGAAAGGAGAGAGAGTCTAGAAAGATGCTCACTTCAAGTCCGATACCTCACACACACGCTGCAGCTAAAATGATAAATCTAGACGGTGTCAAAATACATCTCATTGCTCCAAATATTTTAGCCAAGAAGATGTAAAAGCCAAATTTAGTGGCTCCATGCAGGAACTCGATACGTCTCAGGTTTAGAACAACATTAAGCTTTCTGCGGTAGTGTTGGAGAAATAGTGGTCCGTGTGCCAAATCTGTCTCTCCAGCAAAAACGCAGTAAAATAAAATGCTGTAACTCTGATAGCACTCAGGAGCCATGAGGGGACATCACGTTTTAAATTCTAATTTAGGCTCAAAAAATGAAGTACAATAACCACAAAAATCAAATGAAAAGAAAACACTGATAAGGTATGTAAGGTGTAATGATATGTTAAACAATGCTAAGAGGTTCAACAAATCCAGGTTATTTTTAGCTGGCTTTACAAAACGTAAAACCCCAATCAGAGAAAATGATCGCTATCCACTTTATTAAGCCAGGTTACCAGATGCTTCCATAAAAGTGGATGCAAGTGGGATAGCATGCCAACTCGCGTTGAGCATGCTATCCCAAAATGAAAAATTAAAGGAATCACAAAGGCTTTATTGTTAAGATATTTTACTCAAAGCCATGCAGGAAAATCACCAAAGTTATTGGGCATGCAATGGTTGGCAGTACAACATTTTACTGCAAATCAATAAACATTGTTGGGTATATTCCACTGGATATGTGAAAAACTTAACTTGATGAGGACCATGAATGTCCAAAACAACATTTCACACGAACACATCCGGTAGTTTCTGAGAAATTTCAGTCTGGACTACAGCGCTGGACGGACAAACACCTCAATGACTGTTTCTGCAATTGGTAATGAGAGGATGCAATGGTTCAAATCGTATGAGCTTGCTGAAGATGGTTCCTTTGAAACCAAATCACCCAGAGCACACTATTAACTACACTGGATTTCACTTGTTTCTTTTCACCGGAACATTTCCCTGTTTGTTTGCCGTAGTCAAAATCCTGTTTCAAAACTGGTGCAGCCTTTGTCAGCAACAAACTAGACCCCAAGCCAAAAGGGAAACGGGGTCGTCGCATTTCCTTTTCTTTCTGTCTTTCCTTGTTTGAAGTAAAGCTGCAATTAAACCACATCTGCTTGTTTTGAAAGTGGATTCAAATGTGCGATTTAACTGTCTTCATTTCAGCGGCGAGATGAGAAATCACCCTCAATAGCTGCTTGTAGTATTTCTTAGGAAGTCAAATGAAACTATTTAGTTCTTTGAATTATCATGGAAAGGGGAATTTAATTGGAACTATTAATATACGCTGTTTTATTTCTCACATATGTTAGCCATTCTTGCAGTTATTTCTATATTTTACAGACTAAGCTGTGCAAAAAACAGTGCTGCTTTTGTATGAGAATGGATAATTAATATGTTCAGATTCCTCCTGTTTCCACAAAAACACAAGCGCAAATACTTTCAAGCCTCATCTGAAGTGCTACCAAGCATTATGCTGAGTTACTCCTTGAAATAACAATGAGCCTCCAATGTACTGCACATGTATTTTTAAATTCCGCCTGCATCTGTTGGAGCGTTGTTAGCACACCCTCCTACTACAGCAACTAATTAAGCAGTCATTAAGATAACAAGGCAATATACTGAGATTAATGAGAAAACTATTTCAACACTCTGCTGTTGAGTGGCCAGGGGAAGCAACTTGAGGAAAACTCATAATATAATGCGTAGCCATCTTTTATATGGCTGAGTTGATTGCATGACCTGTGCTGACCTTAAAATGTACGTAAGGCGTAGAGCAAATTTAGGTTGACATGTAGATCTTTTGCATGATTTCATGGTCCGAGCCTGGAGAAAATTAGAGTTACTGACCAATAACTTCACATAAAATCACATCTGGTGTGTTTGTGTAGAAGGGTGAAAAAACGTCATCCTCCAGATCAGCAAAATCGGTCACCTACGTGTGCATAAGTGTACTTTTTATCTTCAAGTTAGCCAAACAATCTGATAAAGTTTGTTTTCTGTGTGTTTTTGTCTTAAAACTTGCTTAAAACGTAAGCAAATGATAACGAACCGTAATCCATTCCATGTGCTTTATTGGATTGCGCACAACACAGTACAGCTCCATGCCATTTAACAGAAGTTCAGGGTTAAGATGGGAACACAGAGAAGGAAATAAAAAGGGTGTCAGTACAGAATTGGAGAAGCTGAGGCAAGGAGAATCTCCCAGTTAAGTCTCACAGCCAAGTAAAATCAATATTCCCAAGGAGGGTCGAGGGATTAGTAAAGGGCCATCGACACAGTCCTGAGAAGAAACCTTTAAATGATTAAGAAAATGAGCGGCTTGTTGCAAAAGTGAGCAAAAAAACAAACAGAAGAAGCTGACATTCAGCGGACGGTGATCCGGTGTCTTTCCACTGTGTGTGGATAGTTTAGATTCAGTTAGCCCATGTGCTGGGATTGCGCCTTGACAGATACGGCAGCAGTGGAAATTAATGTTGACCTGGACTGATCCCAGTGTACAGCGGCATTGTGACCCTTTCTAGAAAGGCCTCTTTTGCTCTACTGCTAATTGAAAGGCTCAGATGTTACTCTCGGTATTTTCACTGCACTCGAAGGCACACAAAGCCTTGTTATGACATAATTAATACAAGTTGGCGGCATCATTAAGAGTCTAATTTAATCCATCTGTCTGCTAGTGATTGCATAGAGCAGGCTTTGGAATAATGAACATTTTGGCTGATTTGGATACATAATACTTTAATAACATTGCCACCCCAATGTCCAGCTATTGGCGCACTGGAAGCCATCGTCGAAAACATTACTCCAGAAGTTTGTGAGTTCTCGTCAAAATGATGTTAAGGGCATTTAATTGTTGGACAGAAAGGGGACAAAAACAAAAGCTTTAACAAACCAACAATCCCTTCAAACAAGCACCAGTAATAGGACAGGATAGGAGGATTAGAAGGACAATCTTGAAAGCGCTTTTTAAATAGCACCCATGGGGCCCGCCAGCTGAGAGTTACAGAAGGATTATACGAGTCCACTCGACTTGTCCAAAGTGGAGGAAGGTTCCAGTGGCGCTGTTAACAAGAGCTTAAGATTCTCTTTGTTTCTTTGAGTAAACAATTAAAATATCATTTGGATTTTGTTTATTCATGCAGCACTTGAAGGCTTTTCAATTGTACACGTTCAGATTGACTTGAACACCAAAACTCTGACACCTGTAATACCTCACGTTGTTGCTGCTCTGCATCATCTCTCTGATTCCGAACAGAGGTTTATATCATGTTGCCACAGTATTTAAACTACGCCCTCCAGCCATTGGCTCATACCCTGTTTCATCCCAGCTGCTGGTTCTCTGGCACCTGCTATTACCAGGTGTTTTGCATCCATATTGCGACAAGATCTCGTGTTGCTGGATGTTATTTCCTCCGTCTTTTAAAATGTCTCTCCTCATGCACATATGCACTGAAATCCAATTTGTCGTCCCTTCGCCAGACTCTCATTAATATCACAGGCTTTTTCTAATATTCACAGTGTTTGCAATTTATGGTAAACACCTGAGATAAAGCTTTTTCAGTACACCTCTCTGCATTTGTATCCACTGTCAAAGTGTTGTATATTTTTGTATATCTGGGGAATGCAATTTCACTGACTGCACAGAATCTCTTTAAGAAAATCCCAGGCTTTGTTGAAGAGGCCTAACACATCCTTCACAACCTGAAGAGGTGACTGTTGACATGGCACTGCTTTCTATTCTACAGTGTTTATCAAAAGTAATCAACCGTCTTGGAAAATTTCCCCTTTTATTGCTTTTCAACACTGAATCATGGTCAATTTAACCTGGACATCTGGACACTGCAATTTTACCCCCATTTGTCTTTAAGAAATCAGCTGAGGCTCTGTCAGGTTAAACAGGGATTGTGAGTAAATGGCCCCTTCTCAAATCCAGCCACAAATTCTCAATTAGATTGAGGCCTGAGCTCTGACTCATCCGCTCCAGTGCATTCACCTTGTTTATTTGTTAGGTGAATAGTTTGACTTTAAACCGTTTCTGTTTCGCTTTGGCGGTATGCTTTGGGTCATTGTCTGGCTGGAAAACAATTCGTAGTTCTCTTGCAGACTGCATCAGATTGCACTGTAGGATTTTTTGATACTTTGCTGCACTGATTTTACCCTCCACCTTTAGAGGCCCTATAAGGCTTGCTGGCAACATCATGATGCTGCCACCACCATGCTTCAAAGAGGGAATAGTGCTTTTGTGATGATGTGCAGTCTTTGGTGTTTGCCATACATTGTTTAGACTGATGGCCAAAACATTCAGTTTGGTCCCGTTAGACCAAATATCCTCCATCTATTTGACTTCAGAGTCTCTAACATTGCACAATCACTTAGATTTAAACTTAAAGTCTACATTTTTCCATTAATTGGCATGACTTTGCCATATCTGTTCTCGTTTTGACCAAAAAAGAGGTGTTTTTTGTAAATGTTTGTCAAAAAGATCCTAAATAAACTGAACATGTAGCCACTTATTATTTTAAACTTCTACAAATGCAGCATTTCCATTTGAATCGCTTTTGTTCATTTAAGATGACCATTCCAGTCCTTACTGTCTAAAAAATCCTACTGATAAACACCCTAATCTGCTCTTCAGGCCTTTTCAAGTCTTCTTTTGTCCACTTATGTCATGTGAAACATTTTCTTGTCAATCCATAATGCATGTGATGATAATGTGAATCCACAGCAGGAATGGCAGAGCCCACCTTTAGTGATAAAAAAGCCACACAATTAAAAACATTTAATGGCTTTTTCTAGGAAAATGCTGACCATGAGTATTTAATGGGATTGGATTTATTGAAAATCGTGAGTGCATCATCAACTTTGTGTGATCGCTGCCTTACCTTAACTACCGTATATTATTATATCCTTTATATCACTGAAAGAACTGACATTTAAAATATTGGCATCCCAGTAAATTAAATACATGTCTTTTTTTGAACATAACTGTCAAATATTAGTTATCTTGTCTGGCAAAAGCAGCATATAACTCCAAATTATATCAAAATATCTCATCTGCCATACAGTATGTGGTGGCACAAAAAAGTAAAAAATATACAAAACTGTTACCTAAAAATAGCCAAAAAAAAAAAAAAACATTAAACAGGACAATTTTTAACAAGCTGGAGAGCAAAGATGAATCGCAGTAGTCCTAATAGGATGTGACAAAGGCATGAATAATTGCCTCTGTCCCGAAATGACACACTGGATTTGATCTTAGTGATATTCCTGCGAATAAAGCAGCCTGACTGAACCAGTTTAGTAATGTGCTGATTGAAATGCAAAAACGAATTAAAATACACACCAAATTCCTTGGGATGCTGACATGACATGGAGCTCAGCGATGGTGACAGAGGATTAACATTTCTGTCTTATTAATGCTCAAGTGGAGGAAAATATCAACAGAAACTATTATTTGGGAGGGTGGTTTGTTCAAAATCACTGCCTCACATATTATTCTGATTAAGCATGTATATGCAGCTAAAGAGCATGTGTTGAATAACGCATGATTTTTTCCAACCACAGTATTAAATTGCAAATGTAACAAGCACCATGGGGCCAGTTTCACTGTGTTTCCTTCTCAAGGACAACCGCGACTTGATGATATTACCCATAAAGGACTTCCCAGTCTTTGTTTGATCTGGGTCCTATTGGATAAACCGCCTCCAAAGTATGCATAATGTCTCGGTGCAAGTCCTCCGTGTGTGCAAGCTCTCGGTTCTCACATGAACAGACTTTGGGCAATCCCACGAGGGAAATTAGCGAAAGCGTACATGTAGAAACATAAGGGCGAGCGTGCCAAGGACGGCGTTTAGCGTCACGTGAAGCTAATTTAATTGACGACGGCGAACACACTGTTCTGTTCTTCAGTAATAACATATCTGCAATTCAAATGCATACAGTGAGATTGCCACTAAATGAGCGCATTCCCCCATTACTAAATGAGTGTTTGTGCTGCCCTTTTTAGCTTGTTAATCTTATTGTGTTGCTGAAAAAAAAAATAAAAAGATCACGCTGATTGTGTGCTGATTATTATTGCATCCAAAAGACCAATCCCTATAGGTTCTATTATCCCACTACTCATGCTAAAATAATAATTATTATTTAACTTGTTTTATGACTCTGCAGCTACAGGTCCCAGGTTCACTACTGCATTCATTAAATAATGCAACACTCTTCATAAGCCCATGCATGATTAATGAACAGTGTATTAGCTGACAACAATCCATGTCTTTTTAAAGCAATATGTGGCCACCTGCAGTTAAGATGGCACGCAGGATCTGGTCGTTTTTTCGAGCCCCACTCCAAACGCCACTGCTGTAATTACAGAACAGCCACGCCATAGCTTAATTAGAGCAGTGCACTCTGAGTGTGTCACTGGTAACTAAAGCACTTTGGCTCTCTGAAATCACATCCTTTTCAGCCGCATGTTTATGCTGAAGTGAGCATTTGAAGTGCTAACAGATTTCTCGTCGTCTTGGGAGCCCTAGACTCTAATAACAGGGTGTGTCAGTTATGATGAACCTACAGCTGCCGAGCCTCTGATTAAGCACTATATTAAACATATGGGATAAATAATTCCTTCTAGTGGACGGTCATCCTCGAAAGGTTTTCATCCCTACCTTGATAAATGTAAGGAATAATGTGGACTTTGCTTCCAGTTTGAGTACAAGCTGCAGTATTTATGCCTTTTTACTGAGATTCCCGCCTTGTTTATTTCATTTATTCCAAATGAAAACACTCATTATGCATTTGACCATTATTTAAAATGCCTAAACATGATTTATAATTAGAGTACAAGTTGCAAAGTGTGACATTTGAATTTCTAATCTCGCCAGAATGTTGCACAATCTCATCTTGTATGGAGCAAGACAAATAAATGCGCTTCAGAGAAATTTGTTTTGGACAGTACACTGCACATAAACAGAAGCAACAAATATGAATGCCTAAACAATTTACGGAATGATATTTCCTCTCTGCTTTTCATGCTGAGCAAATGTTTAACCATGCATTGCAAATACAAGCCAAGCTTGTTACTAATGAAACATTGTTGTGAAACACTGTAAAGCTGAGTCGACGGCACAGACACAGCTGCCATTCAAGTAAGGCGGATTCAGAGCTGAGTGAAGCACTGGGATGGTAGTAAATCATCACATTTACTGAATAAAGCAAAATAAACAGTAATTTAATTCACAACAGCAGCAAAGAAGATGTCCTTAATAGTTCGTAAATCTTAATAGCCATGCCAAATTTAGAGTTATTGGGATTTTTTTATGTGACCAACAGTTTAATTCTTAAGTAACGTCCAAAATTATCCTTGTAATTTCTACCAAATTCTAAATCCTAAACTGATAAACTAAGAACAGCAGATATTATAACTCTCTAATCATTTACCAGTCAATTGGAAGTCATGGCTAAAAAAAAAAAACAGACCTAAGAGACAGTTGCATTTTTTGGCTGCTGACAAGATAGAGAAAGACTATAAAGTCACATCCAAGTGTTTTCAAGTGCCAGCCTGCCAGAGTGCAAATCTTCATCAAGATATACAAGGAGTTCCACACTGTGGAAAAAAAATCTTAAAGGTTGTGGTAGGAAGCCAAAAATGGTCTTTTTGCTGGCAGGAATGGTAGAGTGAGAAGCCAAGAAGAATCAAAGGATCAACACCAAGAGTATCCTGAGGATTCTGAGAAATCCTGGTACCAACATCTGAAGTCAGACACTCCACAAAGCTGGTCTCCTTGAACACCAACCAAGGGTGAATCCACTTTTTTTTAAAGCTCAACTGAACAAAGAGGAATGCTTTTGCTCATCAGTTCTGTGATCAGATGAAATGAAAGTGGAGTTGATTCCCATGGTCAAGCATGATGGTAGCAAAGTAATGCTTCAGGGGTGTTTATCATCCAATAGGCCATGACACCTGAAAATGGCATGTTGAGAAAAGAGGATGCCATTAATATGGTGGAGGAAAACATCTGAAGAAAAATATGGCCTTGGGAAGCATCGGACCTTCCAACAAGATAATGATCTGCAACATATATAGCAGAAGTGGTGAAGAGGAAAGCAATGTTTTTGTGCGACCAAGTGAGAGTCAAGACCCGAATCCCACTGAAAACTATGGAGGAACTGAAGATCAAAGTGATGGCAGAGAAGTCTTTGAAACTCAAAGACCCGGAGATCATAACAAAAGAGGAAGAACTGTTTGATTTCTATGGTAGCAAATAGACTTTCTCACTAATTCCTGATAAACTAAATGACAGATTTTGTACAAATGTCAAAAAAGCAACAACAAATAGTTTAAATTAAAATTATCTTTAATTTCTTGTTTCTGTCATTTCCAGCCATAAAATATGAAGATGTCAAAAAGGAATCCACTCTGAATCCAAATTTGACATGAAGATAAAGAATCATAAGCAGAACTGTCAGCGAAATGTAAACATTCTTTATTCAGCATCATCAAACATTATTTTGAAGGCAGAAAAGCTGCCACTGCTGCTGTTACTAATTCAAAATGGGACTCAAGCTGACTTTTATACAGATGCAGGTTTTCTCACTGTTAATGCATTTTCCCCCCCACCCCCTAAAATAACAACATTAATCACCACGCTGCATTGCATTAAGATTTAGAGCAGACGCCGTAATTGGTATTCTGTGTCGACTTCATATTTGGATGTGGCCATTAGTCTGAGGTCTAAATAGGAAGTAATGACTGTTTCTGTGTCAGATTAATCACCTGGCGCTTTCGCATGATGTATGTTTTAGTGCACGTGTGCAGAATTCCGAGTCTATTATATGTCTGTCTTCGGATATTTCATAATGTGTCAGGGATTTGACAAGCTGTTTGTTCTTTAACACATCACGTTTCCTCCTCTAATCCACCTTCCATTCATTCCATTTATAGAAAACTGTACATTATGATTCTTTGCTACAACATAAAAGATCAATATATCATTAATTTGCTGTCACGAGCAAACCAGTCAACAGCTCGCTTTGTCTCGTACAAATAGATCTGTGTGGGTTTTTTTTTGTTTTGTTTCTCCTGTGAAGCTACGTTGGGAACATGCAACCATCACTGCTTTTACTATTAGAAGAGAAAATGTCTGTCATTAAATGTGCTGGATAGATAGAGATGTTCAGTGTTAGAACAGCAATAACAAGATAAACAGCTTTAATAATGCTCCGAGTGAATTGAAGGACGTGCCGTAGCCTGCAGTGCTTCCGAACCTAGACGGCGTCTAGGGACAGGATACTTTTCATGACTGCATGATGCGATTTAGTCATTCACATTTACTTCAGGTTATCTGCCATTATTAGGGATGCTGACTAAGTTGACCTTTTCATTCCTGATGCGGATGTCGGCAGGGATGGTGCACGCTGGCCGTTAGTGAGCTGCGGCGTAAAAATCGAGAGGGAAAAAAAAAAACAAGGTTTCTTTTTGTGCCTGCATAACCTTTTGAGAACTGTACACATCCAGAAATATCTCTGAGAGCACATTATATACCCTGTGTATGACTGCTGACACAACAGTGCATTATACCACTTACTACAGAGCGCTGATCCTTTGCCACTTGCCGGAATTGGTCGTCAACAGCGCATCGCCTGTGGCATCATGTCCTTTTGAGCATTTTACCTTTCATATTTAAACTCGAGTCAGCCAGTTTGATGACACAACCAGACGGAGCACGGAAATCAATAAAAATGTAATTTAGATAAACTGACAGGTGAGCCTTCCCTTCCAGCCACCATTGTGGAGTGCATAGCATGCATTACTGCACATCAATGTGTCTTTACATTCGATATTTGATGAGTGATGATGCATAAAGTGGTCGGGGGCAATTGAGATAAGACGAAACTGATGAAAATTCTTTGCTGCCATACACTACCAGTCAAAAGTTCAAGAACGCCCCAATACGAGAAAGGATGGTTCCTCAGTGTGTGACATCAACTGTCAAACATGGAGGAGGAAGCATGATGGTTAGGGGCTGGTTCACTGGATCCACGGTCGGTGACTTGTACAGAGTGCGAGGAACCCTGAAACAAAATGACTACTACAGCATTATGCAGTACCCTCTGGTATGTTCCTAGTTGATCAGGGGTTCATCCTACAGCAAGATAATGACCCAAAACATAAGTCCAAGCTATGCCAGAACTACCTTAGGAAAAAAGAACAAGATGGTAAGCTATCTCCAGACTTCAATCACAAGGAGCTGGTTTAGGATGAACTGGACAGAAGAGTGAAAGCAAAACAACCTACAAGTGGAACACATTTGTGGGAACTACTGCAACAGAGCTGGGAAGAACTTTCCGAACAATGTTTGATTTCCATTGTGGAAAGAATGCCACGAGTGTGTTCAGCTGTTTTATCTGAAAAAGGTGGCTACTTTGATGAGTCAAAAGTTTAGAATACATTTTGGTTTCTAAATTGCTTTTTTTTTTTTAAAGAAAAAAACTTCATTTGTTCTGTGCTTTTATTTCAGAGTACAATGAGACATTAACATGCATTGTCTAATGAAATGCTGAAAAAAAACTGGGATGTTCTAAAACTTTTGACCGGTATCCTTTGCTATTTTTCCTCCCCATTAAATTATTGCAAAGTGTTGCTGGTCACCCATTTAAATCAAAGCTCTCTGTAATAAGGTTGAATTGTCATCCATTGTGGTAATTTTGTCTGCCTTTTTGCTCTGTATTCTTATTCGTGTTAGAAATATCGTTGCAGGAGGGGCACAATGGATAATTGACGCGAAAATTGATGGCAAAATTAGTCGCCAGTGGATTTAATTGCCGAATTAGCTGGTGATGTCACTGTGTGTCTTTACCACACTGAGTCACTTAATGGAGTGAAGTGTGTTAGTACCTGATGCGAGGCGCTGTTGGGTGTGATTATATAAAAGCACCTTCTCACAGTCTGGGAACATACAGAGCAGGTTCACTGCTGATTTCAGCACAGCAGAACTGGATGAACCACAAAAAATAACCAGAATTTGAAGTCTGAGACTGGCGTTCAGTTGGTGTCCCATCGGGCTGCAGTTTCAGGAAAGATGTCTCTGCTTGGATCTGTTGGAAATTGATATAATGGTTGGAAAACTCACCAGTGACATTGAACATTTCACAGAGTTGGCCCTTAATAACTTACCAAAGAAACTACAGGACTCTACTTTAATTCTGCCATTAGTCTGTCATCGGCCTGTTTTCAGAAAATATACTTCTCTGCAATAGTTTGCTGGTCATCAGACTGTCAAGACATTCATGAAGTTTTAACCGGCCTCTCTGTGTGCCTGATATTTCAATTCCAGTGTTGTAGCAGCTATTCACATAAATTCCCCAAAACCACACTTACATTACCATACAAAAAGACACAACTGGCATCCAAATTCTCTCTTTTTTTGTTTTTGTTAACTACCACATTTCTTAAACAACCTTCAGCTGAATTTAAATATAATTCCACAATATGCATATAAATGACCTTGACCATGTGTTGCATCAGTGCAAAGTGTTGTCCTGACTAACTTGTCTTTTCTTGGAGCACAACAACAGAAAAGTGCTGTCAGAACTTTGCCTTGGCGTTAAATGAAAACGATGAATGTAAATCTTCAGAAATATCCCAGATGGTAGGAGAACAAATATTAGTTCAACATAATATAGTGTGAGTTCTACAGTGGATATAAAAAGTCTACCCACCCCTGTAAAAATGCCAGATTTTTGTGATGTATTTAGGCATTCCAAAACTTGAATCTTCTTCTGGTGAAGCCATGCTTTAGTTGATTTGGATTTATGCTTTGGGTCATTGTCATGCTGAAAGATGAAGTTCAGCTTCCTAGCAGAAGCATGAAGGTTTCGTTCCAGTATTGAATGATGTTTGGAACTGTTCATAATTCCTTCCACCTTGACTGAGGCCCCAGTTCCAGCTGAAGAAAAACAGCCCCTAAACATGATACTGCCACCACCATGCTTCACTATGGACATGGATGTTTGGATGTTGGATGTTTTTATTCGTAAGAAAAGGCTTCTCATCTTGCCACCTACCCCATCACCAAGACATTTATGAAGAATACGGATTATTGTTGTCATATGTGCTACATAGCCAGTACTTGCCAGAAATTCCTGCAGCTCCTTTAATGTTGCTGTAGGCCTCTTGGCAGCTTCCCAAACCAGTTTCTTCTCATCTTATTATCCATTTCTTGGTAATTTCACTGTTGCGCCATATTTTCTCTACTTCATGATGGCTGTCTTCACTGTGTTCCATGGTAATGCCTTGGAAATTCTTTTGCCCCATCTCTTGATTTATACCTTTTAACAATAAGATCCCTCTGATGCTTTGGGAGCTCTCTGAGGGCCATGACTTTTGCTGTAAGATGCAGCAAGTTGTACTGGTCATTGGTCACATTAAAAGTGGAAAAAAATCTGAAATGACTAATCTTGATATCATTTTTTTACATCACAAAAACCTGCCATTTTAACAGGGGTGTGTGGACTTTTTGTTTCCACTGTACCTTCCCTGGTATAACTGTAACAGCATGAGTGAGATTGAACAAGGCAGTAAAAGCTCCAGGAGCTCCAAATGCAATTAGGATAAAATCTTACAATTTCCAAATTTAAATTAGAATCCGTCTTAAAATACTTGATAATGTCATCCAGCCTAGTATGTTACATGGCAGTAGTAAAATCATCTTAGCCCATTAATACCCATTAGCACAAAATAGAATCTTTTCATGCTTAATTCTCTTACACTTACATCGAAAAACAACAACAAATACATGCGGAACTGCTGATAATTACAATTCAAAAGCGAACACTCACATTTTTAATCACCTCACATCCAGCCCTGTGGATGCCCCTCCATTCCAAAAACCCTCCAAACTCAAGAGCTGATCCCACAAAAGAGCCCCCTATGTCATCTGACGCTGAGCCTAACTGCCCCCTCTCAAACACTCTCTGACCAGAGGAAACCAAATTATATCGCAATGTAAAGAAATCCATTTAGAGCGCTAGAAAGAGGGAAGTGAAAGCCAAAGTAGATTAGAATGTTATCTGGCAGTAAAAAGAGATTATGAATCAGCAGAATATCTCTGCAGAGGCTGTTCCTCGCAGGCTCAGTGAGCACAAACTGGCAGTCGAAAAGAAAGACAGGAAAAAAAATTACAGCAACCTCAAGGAAAGAGAATATGTGGTCCCCATTTTGCAGATGAGGCTGAGACGGAGATAAACTCCCTGCCATAATGTCAATCATTTAATTACATTAGGACATACTGTGCTCTGTTATTTAAGATTTTAAGGAGCTAAATGAAGTCCACGCAATTGAAACCCACCAACCTAAACCTTAGACACAGTAAATAACGTATAGATGAACATGCAAAAATTGAACATGCTGCATATAAAGCCACAACAAACATATATCCATCTTAATCATATATTACTGTTTAAATTACTATTAATATATGGTGTCCGAATATTCGGCCAAATTACATGCTTTTGCGATTGTAATTTCTTGGAAATTTAAAGCCAATAGAGCACATTGAATTAAATGACACTACTCATTTTGATTTAAGCAAATTAGATTGCCATTTATAATTTGCTGTAGATGATTTAAGGAAAACCCAGTTGTTTGAGTGTATTTTGTCGAGCTATACTTTTCTGGGGCCATTTCAGTCCCATTATGGAGGCTAATACAGGGTTTTGTGGTTGAATTCTGAGTATTTTGGGCCATTTGTGTGGTATCCAGCAATGTTTAGTAGCCTCAGCCAACCATCCTGAGAAATTGCATATTATTGCACAAAATAGTGGCTCCATGTAGCAGAGCAGAAAAGTAAAGGTTTGGAGCCCACATGCTCAATAGACAGAAGGCCTGTCATCTCTCAGCCGCTATTAGAAGCATGTTGTCAGAGGTAGGAACTCTGCAAAAAAAAAAAAAAGCAATATGAAAAAACTGGTGAGTATACTCAAAAATACCCATTCATGTTGGCTATTAGAACCTCAAGACTGGCGTGTGTAATTTAGCAGTGAAGCTGTGGCTATTTTGAAAAGTGGTGAAATGACACCCAACAGGCCCATTTTGAGTCCCCATCCTCAGGGGTTGGAGGTAAGAATTGGAAAAGAGCTGAAAATCATCATGTCAAGCAATGAATCAAGTCAGAAAATCAGTGACACGGCACGAGCAGGCACCTCAAACAGGATTTCATCCATGAAAGCGGCGAAAACTCAAGTGCCACCCAATGAACTCTGGCTGCACATTGGTATATTTGAGTTCAAGTTTGACAGCTTGGTACCAAAACAAAGACTTGGGGCATTAAAAAAGAGAATAAAGCAGCAACAATCATTTTTTTAATCACTAACTATTTAAATAATCTTGGATTGTAGCTTCTTACAGTTTTTTTTTTTTCTGGTAATGACAGTAAATGAAATATCTCTGGCCATCATCTTGGCTCTTTGAAATGCTCCTTGACATTTGTCATATTTTTTTTTAGACTGTTTGTGATGCTGCAACCAGGAAGTGGTTTGAATATAATGTGAGATTTTGCAGAGTTGTCCAAAATCAAAGCTTCTGTCTATCTGTTGTCATGCATGTTGTACTGATCCACACCAGTTCAGTAGTTGTACTTAATTGGTTCAGGATTGACTCTTCTTATAGATGACTGCACTGGCATTATGTTTTCTGTTTGACTGCTTTGAGAAAGCATCTCTTCCTGAGTGTCATAAATTATTTGCTGTTACATTACTGTTGCTTTGATGTTTACCTGGAAAAGATGTGCATATAGATTTGCCATTTGATCTCATAAAATAGACCATCTATTTGTTCTTCTTTCAGATCTCTCACTGATAAAAGCTCTTTGTGGACTAGAAATTTCTTTTTCTTTCCCCCCCATCAGCTTGATAAATATTCCCTGTTTTCTTGTCAACCTGATTCCAGCCTCACAATTTCACCGTTGGAAAGGAATAAGATAATTAGAGACCTTCGTCTCCGTAGAGGTCTTCTCTTTTTTACCCGCATAACCTCTAGTGACAGAACAATTTGGACTGAAACATTGAACACAGTCAAGACCAAATTATAGCAACAGCACCAGAAACCAATGGGCAATTTTGAACTTGTAAAGCAGCAGCTTTGTTCTCAAACTCATCAAATGGTAATTAAGCTTTTCCTCACTGGGATTCACTGTTTAGTTTGAGCAGACAAGACAACTGAGCACATGAGTGCAAAGGACTCCACACAGCCAAAAATATACGTACAAATAAGAATGTGTTTTTAAAAAAGCCCATAATTGAAAAATGTTTTTAATCTTTTCTTGCATCACTGTTTCTTCCAACCCTCTTTTCTAAAAGTCGTTTAACTTTCCCCTCGGAAAAAAGCTCACTCAGCTGTAACACAAGTTTCCCAAGTTTCTATTACTCCACCTTAGAAGTAGCTCAAGTAAAGGGGACGCGATGCGATCCAGTGACAGACACTGTCAGAGACTCACAAAGACCTTCAATCTTTAGATATCAGGCTCTGGCAGGGAGTGAGAGTTGATAAATGAAAAGAAGTAGAACAAAAGTGAGAAAAGCACCTCAGTGAGTGGCTTCTCCTCGGAGTCCTTTTGACATGTCGACAGCTGATACTCAGACAGTAATGGGGGTTTGACATCGGGCTGATGGGCACCCAGCCTCGCAAGACTGAGGTGAAAGGCTGTCCCATATGCCTACGGTAGACGTGGGAGGCGGCAGCCACCTCTAAAGCGAGTGTGGAAGATTCCACTCCAACAAACTGCTGACAAGAAGCAGGTTGGGTGTAAAGACTCACTGGGTGCAGACATGCAAGAATTTAAAGATACAACAAATTCCCTCTACGTGTGGAAAAAAAAAAAAAAAAAGCATTTTAAGGGTCTTTTGTTTGGAATAGTACCCCATGCAAAAGAACATATAATCAACATTTATTCATAAATTGTACATAAATGATGAATGTAATGACAAATGTCAACTTCTGGCCTGTTGACTACAGTTTTGATGTCAAACGTGGCCGTTACTTAGTTGGTCTTTTGAAATCAGTCATGACAAGTGAGGGGTGAATCTGACTGGAGAACTTAAGGACACAATGATTGCAACTTCTCCATCAAAAGTTAGCCACACCCTCAATCATACCCCGCTTTATCATTTATTTTACTTTTAGAGTCAGTATTTTACAAAATTGCATTATGCTGTCATGAAGGAGCTGTAAAACGAGCATTTGAGGCCATAAATTCATCCTGGTAATTATTACCATTTTAACAAATCCACTAATAAGTTCCTTTTCTCATAGACTTCTATACAGTCAGACTTTTTTTTTTTTTTTTTTTTTTTTACAAACAAATGAGTCACCTCCTGCTGACTGTTAGAAAGAATGCAAGTATGAAATAATTTCTACATGGGCTTTGCTTTTTAGACCCGAAGGTTATATAAAAAGCATGATTGTAAATGAAAATAAGGCATGTCAATGTCCCAACTTAGCATTTGCACTCAGCAAACTGAACATATTTTAATCATTTTCTTATTCATCAGTGATCAAATTAATTTTCAATGCTTCCCAAAAGTTGATGTTTAAACTAGAATCATTCACTGTATACATTTATACCAGGCAGGTGGATGTGAAAATAACAGGATCAGCATTGAATTATGAAGCTTTTAAAAGCAAAACTTGAAAGCTTTCAAGACTCGAGTGTGTGTCGACTTTATTCTTTTCCAGTGTGTGGCACTTCAAACTGTATATCCTTAAAATGACAATGTATTGCCTCACGGCAGCTCATAAATATCAGTCAGAATTTCACCAAATGAGGTTTGAAAAAAGGCTTGATTTTGTTTCCTGTTAGAGTATACCTATTATCCACCTCACACAAGAATGAAATGATCAGTCAAACAAAACTTTGCTTATTGCAGCTGTTGTATTGGTCCTTTAATAACATCAAAGCAGTCTGACGTTATCCAGAGAAAATCTGTCTGATCCTCTTGGATCAGACGTTTGAGCAGCTCCATGATGAAAAGCCTCGAAACTGACAAAGGCTGCTTGTTGATGTGACACAGTTTTTTAGTCTATTGTAGGCTTTTGCACAGTACAGTAGACAGCATCTGCTCTGCTGTTTGAAAAGTTAACAAAGCATTCCATCTGTGTTTTAGCAAGCTCAATGTCCGACTTCACTTTCAAGTTGCTACTTTTACCCCCCTGGGCACATCATCTTTAGCCTAATGTCTCCAACTTTGAACTATCTCTGGGATCATGTCTTTCATCCTCCTGCGTTTTCCCCAGTATGCTCAGCCACAATTAGGCAGACAAGAACTAATTTATACTCAGTGGTGACAAATGGTCAGTGAATCGTAAAACGATATAATTACCTTTCAAAAAATATGGCGGACCTCATTTAACTGACATTAATTAGTCAAACTGTTTGAAACTACAGTTGAAAACCTTCCAACTGTGAATGGTTATACAAGTCTTACTTATAATTAGGCTCCCTACTTTTGCAGATATTATCTTTAGGCCCAATATGTTGATAGGACTATTATCTAGGGACTTGCTCCCACTTTTTTAGTACGTGGAGAAATCCCTGTGAATATTTTGAAGTATATTTTACCGTGTTCTCGCTGCACCCCTGAGCAACCTGGTCAAGAACAGTGTGTCCTCTTCACTGATGGGCTCCCCACATTATTAAAATTAACATGCTGAAGGGAGGTGCACATTAAATTGAAACGAGACACATAAAACTACACCTGATTTTTTTTTTCAATCCTTTGTTTAAAACAGCCTTTCAGCCCTCTGTTTTAACACTACTCTGACTTTTTAAGCTGTGAATGCATGCAACAAAGATGCACAAATTAATGTGTGACTGGCTGTAAGTAGTAAGATGCAAAAATAGGTACCTGGAGGATGTGAGCAAGGAGAGGACACAGGAGGAGATCATTTACAGATAATGACAAATGTAGCTATGAAGCCTGAATGCATTTTTGTCAAGGTCTTTGAATATGAAATCGACATAAAATGTGCTTGTAGTGAAGGTTATTTATGTGGGTTTTTGTCATAATGGTTCACTGTATGCTCAGTTTGACTGTGGTGTAACTAATCTACAGCAAAAATACTTTCTGTAATGTTTAGGATCTCCTGGGAAGGTATAATTATGAACATCATATTGATGGTTATTTTGATGAACATTGAGATCACGGTTATCATGACTTTTTAACTGGTTTCAGGGACAACACAACTGTATGTTTGACCAAAAAGTTCATTAAAATTTTGTGTAGTTTTTCTTTGTCCTTCACCTGACCTGACATTAGATAGTGACAATTTACTTTGACTAAACACGCTTCAGTTGATCTAAATTAGCCGTACTACCTGATTTCAGCAACAGTTGGTGCCTTTTACTGGTTAATAGCATCGTTGTCAAAAGAGGCGGGCAGTTTCCTGTTGGTTAACAGAGCGGATTGTGGGCATTTGGCTGGGAAATCTCCACTATGGCAAAGTCTTGTGTGACGCTTAATGACCTCCAACCAGAGCTCTTCTGTTAAATCAAGTTTGGATTTACAAGGACAACACTTTTGTAACCCAACGGCCTATGTAATAGAGTCACTCTTGTGGCCTGTTGCATGATTAAACTAATAGCATTAGCACAGGACAGCTAACCAACTTCAATTAATAGTCAAAAATTTAACATTTATGAAGAAAACTAACCAAATTTACAACACCTGTGCGACATGCATGTAAACACAGGTTTGTGCTAGTTTTGTCTTGATCTGCTCTTATTGAAATACGTGTTTTACAGCTATTAGTCTGCCATATTATAAGCTAGCACTTAGTTCTAGCAGTATAGTGGGAAAATATCACCATTTCTGGTGCACCCCATTGGATGTTATTCGGGGGGGGGAGTACATTAATTAACAAGGTGAAATCAGTCATTTTTATATACCCTCTTTGATTTATGTGAATTACAAATAGGATGTTTGTCATATTCAATGAATTCACAGTTTTCTATCTGGACAGGAAAGTGTTAATTATTTGTGTGTGAAACTTGTTAGAGGACTACATCAATTCCAAGATGGCTATTGCCACAGCATATTTTGCCTCATTCTTTCAAAATGAGGGGAAAAAAAGCCCTAAGAATGGTGAAAATGACTCAAGTCTGCTGTGTCAATGCAGCTAAACTGATTGTCCATCTGTCTCAACCTTTTACGGACTGTCCTGCCTTGCAATGTTATTTTTTCAACTGAAAATCACAAAACAAAGAATGTTTTTCTCTCCCCTTTGACTACTGCACATATGTTTGGGTTTTACCACCAAAAATGTTCAAGCAGCCATTTACCCCGGGAATACTGCGAGAATTTATTTTGTATTCTAAACAGCAGCAGAGACATAAAGATCTGAAAGAATATTTGAACATATCTAGTAAATTCTTTTGTCTCTTTTACAGCTCGTACCATTTGCAGTTTCACATCGTGCCTGGTGGTCCCCTATGATAGACTGTCAAAGACCAAGTATTTGAGGCCGTTGCACTCTGCTTATCACTGAGAGGCCTGCGTAATTGGCCCTGTTTTCTCGCACAGAACATCCACAGTATGCAACCAGGCCACAGACCGAAAAATTCAAACAGAACGGAACTCAAGGATTCTTTTTCCCCCTCCTGTTTTACTTTTGAAGTATAAAGTTCTTCCACAAGATTGTTAAAGCAGAAGAATTCTTGACTTATTGCACGGCGGTTTTCATATTTCATCCTCTCCTAGTACTGATGGGACTAATTTTGGTGTCTGCTATGATTACCCCTCAGTTGGCATCCATTACTGGGTGCACGACTCTCATCCTGAGCCAAGCCATCCTTTCCTTCCAGCCGGCCCCCCTATTACTGTGCCACCGACATCCATTCCCTGCTCACAGTTAAATCGCACACTGCAGGTTTCCAAATGCGCTGCACCCTCGTGGAGGCAAACCGCCATCCATCAGCTACAACTGCAGCTGTGAATAGCTTCTTTTTTTTTTTTTCTTCCTTTTTTGCTTGCTCTGTACACAAATGGTGTGTGTAAATACCACAGAGGGAGTTAATGAATTGACAGTGGAGGATATTCAAATGAATGCATCCCTTTAGTAACTACACTCTTAATGTAGAGGTCATTAAAGTGTTCAACCATCCCCTTCTCATATCTATCAGAGCTGAGTTCAGTCAAATTAAAGCGCTGAGCTGGCACTAAGAAGCCTTGAAAGAGTTGCTCGAATTTAGCAAAAAAGACGAGGGGCGATTGCGGAGGAATCGGCTCGGAACTACTTTGAGCAAGGCACCAAAAAGCCATCAGCTTCTGTGAATCACAGTAATGCAAATCCTAGAGTGTAAAAGTAAGTGAAATGAGGGGCGACAAAAACAAGTCTGGTTTTGTACGGCAAACAGAGCAAATGTTCATGTGTCTCTGTGTGTGTGCCACACAAGCCGAAATCCGCTGCTTCTTCAACTTCGTCCCAGTTAGTTATTTATGAGCATTGTGGCAGTGAAATGGTTCAAATTTACTCCAATCAATGCCCCGTCACAGAAATGTCTCGCTGGAGCTGTCGTGCTGAGAATAATTTTCCTTTCTGCTTTACATAAATGTCGTGGCTTTTTAGCTAGAGCTGCCTGAGACCTTGAAGCAATTTAGACAATTTTAGATTACTTTGTTTGCTTCCTGCTTTTGTGAGGGTGTGTTTGTGTTAGCACACAGCAGTGAATGGGCAAAATAAATAAATAAATTGGAGATGGAAAGTAAATGTGTCACACATTTGATGTTTTGTTTGCGTATTGGGTCTTTGAAGAGATTGCGACAAAGGAAAAAAAAAATGATGATGAGTGAGTAGGCCGCCTTTAGATGAAAATGATCACAATTTGCCCATTTATTTTTTGATGCCTTTGTCCAAATGTGGTCGCCATGACTGCAGAATGTCTGCTCTTAAAGTGTACACACATAAGCAGCTAAATCTAGATTTTCCTGAATCATAAAGGAGTCCCACTGCCTTAACATGCAGCGTCTACTTCGCTGCAGCTCTATACTGGCGTCAAAAATGTCATCTCGTTCTCAGGTGTCCGGGGAACAGACTGCAGGTCTCCAAGGGCATCACTGAATCAATGAAGACGAGGCAGCATCAAAGCAGAAATATTCCAATTGCCGAGCAGGGACAACACTACTGAGAATCAAAAGACAATATGCTCCCCAGCTTGTTCATCACTCTGAGATAATTGTTCTTCTAAGGAGCGCTGCTGTACAGGTTGCAAAACAGATTTATGTTATAATTACACAAACATCAGACAAGCGAGCACTCTATCTTGGACACACATACATGCTTTCAAAAGGTACCCTTGGTGGATCGCAAAATAAATAAAAAAGGGAATTTTCAAGTGTGTCCATGGTAACAGAGTGGTTGAGACCAACCTACGGTTTTTCTCTTGTTTCCCAAGGAAGCGTAATCCTTCAGAAAATTGTCTAAATTGGTTTGAGGTCTCATATTCTCACTAAGAGGGAGTGCATTTATTTGTCAGACAAAAAAAGCTAATTATTTTAGCGTGGCAGCTGCAGCGAAACATTTGTGACAGCCGTGATTGAAGGAGACAAACAGAGACACAAAACAGCCAGGACAGACACTCAAATCGGCCACATACTGTATGCAAGGCCCTCGACTAGCACTTCAGCTGCTCTCTGTCGCCTTGATTCAGTGTGTGTGGTGATTGTTCAGCGGGCCATGAAGGAGATTAAAGGGACCGCAGAAAGGGAAAGAGGATGGGCAGGAAAAAGAGATTTTCCTTGTTTGTTTTTTTTATTATTTACTTCCTCAAGTTTCCCTTTCGTCTCACCTGTCTATGAGCGGTTGATTTGATCCTCCTTGACTCTCACTCAAATCAAACATAAGCATATACCGTATATACAGTGTGTGTGTGGATGCATTTCCTAAGCATATTTGCATGTCGACATGCTGGCACCCTTCTATAATGCTTCTGGAAATACAAAAACACTGGCTTGACCTTTGCTTTTCCATTCGATGCTACCCATGTGGAAAGGCTTTATCATGTCTTTAGGTCATGCATCGAGAGCCTGGCATTAAAGCGTGAATCATCAGAAGGAACGTCACGCAACCTACCAAGTTATATATTTGATACTGACTTTAATGTTCATTCTCTTTGTAGAGTCGCTGATGTTTGTGTTCACATTTTCATTCGATTGGATCCATCATTGACTGGAATATTAACAGAATCAAGTGATGAAGTTTAGTTGTCGTATCTTGGGATGAGGATATTTACATTTTATTTACATTTTTTGTAGTTAAATGAATCTAATTAATACATAAAATATGAGCAATAGGGTAACTTGAGATCCATATTGTGGGTTGAGTGTTGACTAAAATGTGCAAATTTGGAGAAACCCTATGCGGTTTATGGTATTTAGTAACTTTCTGCAGGGCCAGTGTTTCTAAATTGTTTGTGGCAGTTTGATTAGTTGGTGGTTTGTTTATTCCAGAATGCTGTAAAGGAGACTGACATTTTGTCGAA
This sequence comes from Acanthochromis polyacanthus, assembly GCF_021347895.1. Classification (NCBI taxonomy): domain Eukaryota; kingdom Metazoa; phylum Chordata; class Actinopteri; family Pomacentridae; genus Acanthochromis; species Acanthochromis polyacanthus. Next base: position 22,517,019 of record NC_067134.1, on the reverse strand, counting down.
CTCGAATTCTGTCCTGACTGTGGAAGTGGACCGACTCTTTGTCCTTGCAGAACTGCTGATGGGGCCATGTGAGATTACCCACCAGTCTGCATGTCTTTTTCATCCCCCAGTTGGTTCTTTGGGGGAGATTGAAGGAGGATAGGTTACCAGGGTTGAGTACTAGGGCCCATCTGGTGCATGTGGAACCAAAGGAAGAGCTGTGTCCATGTTCTTGGCACAAAGTCAAACATGTTTTAAATGGGGTTTGGACTCCACCAATATTACCCCTCGTCTCTAGTCCTGTTTGTGACGTTAATGGCCAGAATCTCATGAGGTTGGTGTCCAGATTGGGAACCACAGAGATGACACAGTTCTGTTGATTACACTGGATCATGACCTTCAGCATGTCATTGGGTAATTTGCAGTTAACTGCGAAGTGGCAAGGATGAGAGTCACAAAATTCTACATCTGAGGCAATGGCTTTCTGCTTGGAAACTGTATTGCTGCCCCAAGTAAAGGAGTTTCAGTGTCTTGAGATCTTGGACATGATATAAATGGATGACCGGAGGAGCAGGAAAATCCGGGCAGAATCGACAGCAATGCAGGAATTATACCGCACCATCTTGGTAAAGAGGTTGAACTGGAAGACGGAACTGTCACTATATATCGCTTTGTATTCCTTGAGCCATGAGTTCTGGTTAGTGACCGACAGAATCAGAATGCAAACCTAAGCACTCTAAATTATTTTCCTCCATTGCGAGGCTCCATCCTGAGGGAGCTCACACTAGAGTCTCTGCCCCTTTGCGTCGATAGGAGCCAGCCGAAGTGGTTCAGGCATCTGATTAGGATTCCTCCTGGGCGCTTTTACTTCAACGGTTTTCGATGCATGTTCAGCTTGAAGGAGACCCTGAGGTAGATTTAGAATTCCCAGGAGGGAGTACATATCTCATCTGGCCTGGTAAGGCCTCAGGATCCCCCAGGAGGAACTGGAAAATGTTGTTGGGGGTGAGCTGTCTAGAATACCCTTCTCAGCCTGCTATCACTGCAACCTGACTTGGATGGATGGATGGATGGACGGACGAATGGATGAATGAACTGATTAATTTTACTTTATTGGACATTTTGAGACCCATTTATGAATGCTCTCATTGTGTCAAAATGTAATAATTAAAAGTTTCTTGAAATTAAACTGAAACTTGGCTATTAATCTCAATATCCCTAATTTGATCACATTGCTGCATTAAAACCCTGGTGACAAGTTGTTTTCCAGCAAAAGAATATTATCCGCAATGCAATTAATCTGTTAATGGTAGAGCCTTTTTTTTTTGCCACAAAGTAAGTATAATTTTGAAGTCTGTTTTTACTTTATTGTTTTTGGACCCAATTATATTTTCAGAGAGAAATATTCTGAAATCTTCTCCACATCTATTTAGTATATGAATTTAATATTTGTGCAGTATGATGATGAAATTGAACCCAAATTCTGAGTTTTTCTTGGGCCTTGTTTTTCACGATTCCTCTGTCATCAGGGACGGACTCTGAAATTTGGAGCCACTGACTTAAAATATGCCGTGCTGGTATGTACAGAGCTAGATATTGTTATTTGAGTCGCATGGGGCTCTGAAATCAAAGATAAAGTGATTAGAAGATACATTTTGAGGCCCGTAAAACTGATTCAACCTAAAGATCCATGAATTTAAAGGTGAATTGCTCACAAAACTCTGAGTTGTTGAATGCCTTGTCACTGTATTTAAAATATTTTTACTTGAAGTTTTTTAAAAGTTATCACGGCAACATTCATTTTAGTCTCCTGCCTCAACAGTCACAAATAGTTGATTGTCAAGACAGTGGAATTTATGTAATTTGCGTTACAGAAGAAATCTTTCAGGAATGTGTGCCGCCTCAGCATCTATGCGTTAATACATGGCGTTGCGCTGGATTGTGAGTAACTTTCCGCCACTTTCTGCAGGATAAACCAGCATTTTTTAGCCCGTGCTCTCTGCATTGTCACCCTCACTGTGCCAGCATAGTGGTCTTATCAAAATGAATAAGTGGGCTTCTTTTTAAAAAAAAATACATCTGTACTGTGAAGTTGTTTGTCCAATTACCAATGTAACGTTGTGCCATTGTTGTATTCATACTGGCAGGGCCACGAAGGGCTGCAAAATCTTTCATACATGCAAAACATCCCCAGTTTGCACATCCTACAGTAGCATAAATCTTGAGCACGGTACATTCAATTTATTCTTGGCAGGAGCACCTTCCTTTTTCTGCAGGCGGTACAAAAAACCTGCAGCAAAGAACAGCTTAAAATCAGCACAAATGATAACAGCACTCCTAAATATACTCTTAATAGAACTGTACATGTTTGCATTGCCCTGGGCTTGTTTAGCTTTAGCTTTTATTGGCCAGTCAACAAAATAAAAATTCTATCGAAGGATTATAACACAATTAAGTTGTATTCAGCGTGACAAAGTTGACTAATATTTTCTAAGCAGTTAATTTCCTGTCCCTCCTGCTGCTGATAAGGCCTGAATGCAGTGATTAAATTCCACCTAGTAAAAGACCACTGGACAGACAACGAGAGCTCTGCATTTGTAGCAAATTAAATGCATTCTGAATTGATCCGGGCCTTGATCCATTCACAGTCTGACCCCTGTAATCTCCAATTACAGACATGCAGTGCCAGATTAGACAATATCCAGTAATGTGTCCTCAGGAGCAGAGCAGTGTGCATTTGTATATTGTCGGCTGTAAATGCATGCCCTTCCCTGAGCAAATTGAAATTGCCAGCTCCCCAGAGAGCGTGTGCATCTTTCTCAATTTCACTAGAAAGTAAGTCTCAGGGGGAAAAAAAGGAAGAAGCCTCGATCACCCTTTCCTCTGAAAATAGCAGCGGATGAGCCACCCGTTTTCTCGGGGCCTGCCCAGCATCAATCACATTCACTGAAGGTACAAAAGGACCTTTTTAAATCTTCTGAACTTTGCTGCAGCACACGCTGTTACCTTCTCCTCAGTGCCTTGTCACAATGAATTGGATTGCGCTTTGGTAAACATATTTCCTGCTCTTACTTTGAACACCAGTTTCTCCCTCTTGTGTGGGCTTTTTTTTTTCTCACTAAAGTTTGTGCATGCCTGTGAAAGTAAAAAAGTTAGTCAGGATGGAATTGATGATGATTATCTATTCCCCTTCTAGATTCTAAACTTAGTAATGAATTATTAATCAAGATTTTTACTGACTCTTGCCTCCATTATCCTTTCACTGTAACTCAATATAATGCTTTCCTGCTAAATATAGATAACTAATTGTACATAATATCAATTTACTTAAATCCAGTACTACATACAGTATGTGTGTGTGTCCCTAAGCCTCCAAACAGGCTGGAGCAACATGAATCCTCCTCTTGATTTCATTGGCTCCATTAAAGGAATGAGGCTATGGCCGAGCGAGATAGCCCTTGTTAGGGAGGCAGGGAGAGAGAGAAGGGAGGCAGAGGGAGGGTGGTTCCATGACATGGCAGAGGGCCAGGGTCGGTGACGGCTGACTAATGACTTTCACTGAGGGTGTCAGCCTCAGATTTATGTCCCCCCCCTTGCCCGAATCCACTCTCAGTATCTTAAAGCAAGAGTTATTCATGAACTATAGGGACACGTACACAGGCAAAGAAGGCAAGGAAGGCAGAGGAGGCACGCGCACCCTCTGAGATTTAAAGCCAGAGCTGTATGCCAAAGCAAAAACGTGCATGCGACCGGTGATATAGCAGTAAATAAACCGCCGGGGCCAGCTACACGCTCCATACGGTGATCATCATAAGGCATCAAGACCACAAATATAAACAAATGTCACTTACGGACTCAGGAAAACATTAATTTACGCCCTCTCCCACCCTGAAAGGAATAAAGCAAGTGTTGTAGAGTTTGCCCTGACCTTTAAATGATAGACACCGTATCATCCAGGGGCTAAGCTGTTTGCTCTGCTGCGGAAAGTATCATCTAAAAAAAGCTGCTAAAAACCTGGTAGTGGCTTAATATATGGCATCATAGTGAAATTTTGACAGCTAAGATATAGTTTCAGGCTGCATTTGCATATTTTACCATCTTTAGACAAGAGTTTGAAGATGCTGGAGAGGCTGTTCCTAGACACAGCAGTGCTTTGAGCTAAATGCCAACATTAATATGCAAACATGCGCGCACTGACAAGGACTGCATTGCAAAAGAGAGATCTGGGTTTATACATTTTTTAGCATTTATTATTTTCCACCAAGTAATTATTAGTCTCCCATATTTTTAGCTGAACTTGAGTGCAGTTGTTGCTGCTATGTATGTGGTGCAGGATCCTGCTGACAATTCCAATAAAAACAGTGATAAAATCGAGCCAGTCACAAGACAGATGAAGCTAAATCAAGCTTCAAACACACAGGATGTTACATTTCCATGAATACAAACAGCAGCATCATTTAATTTGATGCCCCTTGCTTGCTAAATGCTAACTCCAAACTCCTCCATTATCAGGGTTGTTTTTGCAGACTTTAGACGGCTCCTCCAGAGCCACAAAACACCCTGAAAGCTATAAGTGGTTCACTCCTTGAGGTGAATAACAAAGCTTATTGAGTAAAGTGTGAGTGCCCCCAGAAACTTTCTGTTTTGTGGGTGTCCAGAGATAAAACAATCGGCCACAAAAAGCCAGGTTGAGTTCCCTGCAGCAGTGTCTTAACTTAGCAGTGGGTGGGATGGCAGCATGGATCAGATATCCTTCCTCCAGCACTATTGTCTTCTAGTTCCAGTGTCGACCTGACTGAGTGTCTGGTAGCTACATGTGTAAATGCTTTCAGGGCTCCAGACTGTGACCCTTTTTGGAGCATTTTAAAATTTCACCTGGTTGCATTTGTGAGGGTGTGTGATTATCATTAGGACTGTTTTGGTGGCCCTCCATCTGGCATCGTAACTGCTGCACTCTCGCCCAATGTGTGAAATAATCCATTTAGCTGCTATTGTGTTTCACAGATGAAGCGGTCTATAGCCTATTATTTAAAAACAAACCCAAAAAAAAAGAGAGGCTCAGATACACTTTTTAGCATACAGGTGCAGGCGGGGAGACACTGACTGAGCTAGCAAAGAAGAAAAATCAGTGATTTCTGTAGTACTAACAGTCCAAAATGAACTGAATCGACTGTGACATTGCCATTTAAAATGTATACAAGCCCAAGTAGATGTAATTATTGCTTTCAACTTGGGTAAATCTGACAACACAACACTTTATTTCACTCTTTTGATGATATTTTTTGCTTAAGTTGCTGCATTGCAGTAACTGAGTGGAGACTAGAGGCTTCCCTGTGCACAGCTGCCCAGCTAGCATCTACTATAGCCTGCATTTGAGGCATTTAGGGAACTTTGGTAACTTTTAGTGTCTATCAATCAGCAGATGTTAAGAAAGTAAAGAGTTTAGCCTGTATCTAGTTTTTAGGCGTGATATTATTGAAGTGAAATCCCTTGTAGGCTTATTTATACGTGAACAATCTGCTCCAAAACAGAGAACTTGTAGCCTCCTCAAGTATAGAGTTTCAGCCTGAAGAGGTGCCTTGGTTAACTTAAAGGATGCACACTATGCTCCACGTCCTCTCGGGAAATACTTTTACATCTCTGGGAGGCTGTTTTGTCTCGTTTCTTACATGGTATGAAAACCTCACAAACCACAAGGGGCTATTCACAACGAGCTGATAGGAAAAGAGTTGTGTTCTCGGTCATGTTATTAAAAAGCTGTCATTCTTGTTCTTCGGAGAGAGAGAATTTTGTCTCTTTCCACTGGAATAAATTTACCCAGCAAACCTGCCCCAGAAGAGTGTTTAACTTATTATTTACGGTAATAAGAGTCACGGTTGTATCTCCACGACAATATCGGTGAAAGGGCAGGTGATGAAGCATATATTTATTATGTTAAATGAAAGTATTTTGCAAAGAGAAAGTATCAAGCCACTATTCATGACAACTATCCATGTGCGTTAATATTATGCATCATGTGTAGATTTTACACCTTATACCAATGGAATTGTGGTAAATTATCTTACATTGCAACCACCTGTGAGGAAAAAAACTTGTTTATTTACTTTTTGCCACATACTTGAACCTGTTAAGTATCCCCACCCCACTGTACATCCAGAAGTACATTATAAAACACATTATGCAACACAGTAATAACAGGTTTCTGTGGAGGTGAGATAATCACTCCATTTGCATACAGTGTCTGAGTCAAGCGGCTCATGCTGCTCGCTAGCCTGATGCAGAGGTGCCTTTGAGCATAAATAGCGAGACAGACAGAGAGAGAGAATTTCACACGTCACACATGGCTGATGCTTTTAATCCAAATAGCTTTACTGTGCCCTGAGTGCATGGCGGTGCAGAGAGTGTGAATGAGTTGAGGCAGAAGGAGCGGGGTGGGGGGAGTTACCGGAAAAAAAAAAAAAAAAGAGGTGTTGGTGAAGACATGATGAGTCAATTATCTGAACTGTGTGTGCGAATGCATGTACCGAGTGTCTGGTCCACCGAGCCTTCTCATGCCGATGCCCCCCCGCCCCTTCCTGCTATCCGTGCAGGTTAAATGCCAAAACGGTAATCAAAGTGGAATGGTCTCATCTCCAGCCTAATCCAGACTGGCACCAAGAAGCAGGCAATCTAAATGTTTTCACTCGGTGATCATCAATCGCACAAAGGGTCTCACACACCCAATCACATATTTGCACAGACAGAGTCATTCATACGGGAAGATTAACTGCGATGTGCACAAACACACACACACACACACACACACACACACACACACACACACACACACACACACACACACACACAGATTTGCGAACATTTTCCACAGAGTGATTATCAAGCGGGTAAGGACGTTGGAGAACAGGGAGCTGGAGAGCCCAGCCGGTTAGAGAGTATTTGGCAAGCAAGGTAGAGAGAGCGTGATTACAGTCTGAGTGCTATTTCGGCATTGACCCCCAGATGGCTAATTGAGAAAGGTTTAATGTCACCATCATTTGCAAAAAAAAAGGCGGAAAAACACAACCCTCTAGGAATGAAACAAACAGGTGGCATGGACTATTTTTAATTCTGTCAAATAGATTCTAAAAGTAACATTCTGGTATTTTGCATTGAGATCTCATATTGTCACATATAGGTTAGCTTAGATGTGTTTCCACTGGTTAGCACGCCTGCAGTGAGGGGACATGAATTCATTATTTCACATTATTTCATTATTATATGACACATGAACATTCTGCAGCACTAATACTTAAACTATCTCAAAAGGATGATTTTTTTCTTTGATAGTGAATGTCCAATCATTCCCCTGAGTAACTTTGAAGTGAGATAGTTTTTAAGAGTTATGTGCATTATAATGTTCATTCACTTTATCCGCTAAATAGTTCAACCATTTTTTACTATTTCAACCTTTTATCCAACCTTTTTTGAGTTTTTACCCCACGATTAGAACCATTTATCTGCTTTATCTTACTGCTTTAGCCACTTATCAGCTGTTTTTAGGTTGCTAGTTCCACTTTTTTACCATGCTTTTTCAACCATTTATCTACTTTTCAACTTACTTTTTCAGCCATTCCTCTACTTCTTCAGTGTTATTATTTCAACCATTTATCTGCTACCTTTAGCTAACCATTTTTGACCATTTATCCATTACTTTTAGCTCATTATTTGGACTTCTCAACTGCTACTTTTATTACATCTCCGCTACCATGTTAACAAAATACAAGCTGTGACCTAAATAATGTCAAATGTATGACATAGGACGCTACACTGACTGTCTGCAATTTTATTCACTATGTCAACTGTACCGCGGTTTAAAAGTTATCCAATGTAACTGTTAGAGAAGCATCCATGCCACTTCAACAACTTTTGGTAAACGATTCCCACAATGCAGTGTGCAACTTTTCATAAGGCAAAATGACCACGGTGCAACTGAGCTGGTACCGATAATAAGTCACAAGTGGTGGCTGAAATCTCACCTTACTGGCCAGTATTAAATTAACTCTGGAGTGTTAGTCAGATGGTGCAAGTACTACAGTAATGTTACTGCTTCAATGCTTCTCAATTTTGTGAGGAACAGGAATGATAACAGAAACTGCTCATTTCACTTCTTAATGTTCCTCTTTTATTTAAAACAAAAAAGCAAACTCATTTCCTAAATTATTTGTTCAATTGCATCTTTCCACTGTCTGCATTTGTACCCTATCTATGACCACCTAGTGCAGGGGTGGCAAACATGTGGCCCGTGGGCCAAAACCGGCACGATACAGGGTCCAATCCGAGGACGAGAAATAATTCTGGGACCCTGAAAAGTTGTTTTGATCATAAAGGAAAATACTACATTGTTCATTGTTCTTTTGTCATTTTGTGTCTCATTTTTTAAAATATTTTGTCTTGTTTGTCTTTTTTGTCTGTCTTTTATCGTTTCTCTCATGTTTTTGTCGTTTTGTTTCTTGTTTTTAGCGTTTTGTCTTTTCTTTTTGTCTCTCAGGTGTTTTTGTCTCATTTTTGTCATTTTGTGTTTTGCTTTATTGGTTGTGTGTATCATTTTTTGTTTCATGCTTTTGTCATTTTTTGTCTTATTTGCCCTTTTTTTTTGTCGCTTTGTAACTTTTTCTTCTTTAATTTTAGCTTTTGTTTCTTGGTGTTTATGATGTACTGACCTGAAATACACAGGTGAAATGTTCAAAGGAACGAAGGCACAATTTATTCATTTCTTTTCTCAATTTTTCTTTGAGGTCAGAGGCCCTCATGTTTAGAAACCTGAGTTCAACACCACCTGGGTTCATTGGTTCTGCTCTCTTTCCATTCTTTGCTTCCCTAATAACCCCAAATATAGAAAAAAAATAGCAAATAATACTTTCTTTTGATACAGATATTGAAGGGTTTTCAAGATTTTACTAATTTTTTAGGGATTCTTAGGTACCATTTGCCCTAGTTGGAGTATAATTTCTGTGTCTGTACTCAAATCGTTTGAACAAATATCCAGAACAATAAAGGTCCACTTGAACTGTTAATTGCTTAGGTAGCCCCACAACACTGCATGAAAAATAATAGCAAAGCAGTCATATTTTAGGAAGTCCCAGTATTCAGCCATTTTCATTTGCAATAATAGTCCCGCAGACAGCTCTCCTCTGAAAAGTGAGCCACTCTCCAGCTTTGAGAGAGTCATACATTCTCCACAGCCTCTGTTCTGATGGTATTCTGAAATGGGAAAAGTCATATTTTCCAGAGTAAATGTTTTCAGTGCAAATGAATCCTAACTCGGTGTATCCGAGTGCTTATTCAAAGAGAAGTGCTGGGTTTGTTGGGTTTCTCTCACTAATATAACATTGTGAGGTCTTAACCTTACTATGCAAAGCTCTCTGAGATGACTTAGGTTGCAAATTGGTGCTATGTAAATCAAACTGTGTGGAATGGAACCCTATTTGCACATTCCAGTGAAGTCACAATTCTGTCTAGCGAGCCAGTTATGCTCTCTACATATTACACTCCATCAAGAACCTTCACCTGTATCTACACAGTGTGATGAGATTTAATTCTACCACCTGACAACAGCAGAAGTGCCCTCTGGTGTGCAAGTCCTCCTGATAGGGGATCATTGCTCACCACACTTAGGTCAGCTATGGAGGTATTTCAGGTGCAAAATGTTTGAGCACCTATAACATTGAATTTGTAGTTGTGTACATTGAATTTGTATGTGTATCAGCAAATCTGAATTCCCACACATCGTGAAATTCCACACCCGGAAGTCGGTAAAGCGACCTCGGACGGAATAAAAACCTCTGATTGGCTGGGCGGGCAAAGCGTCTCTCTGACTGGCCGAAAAGCCTGTCAATCTCAGGGCATAGAATTTATACACAGATCGGATCGTTTTGTAGTTTTGCACCAAATATCTCAGCGGAACCGGAAGTACGATTTCTGATTTGCACCTGTACATTTCTGATTTGCACCTGTAGATTTCTGATTTGCACCTGTAGAAAACAGAGAATGTGTGACTCGTGGGGAGGATTCGAGTGGTTGTAAGTAGCAATTTGTGTTTGTGTGTTAGAGGACACAGCTATTTTCATGGTAAATTATTTCACATACTTATTGCACAAGTTCACATTCAGATTTGCACATATTCAAATTCTCACTTCAACTTCACTTCGTACAATACAGGTGCACAAATATGTTTTGCACTTAGTGTGCCGCAACAATAGGTGCAAAATGTGAGCGTGTCAGTGTTGAAATATGTGACTTGTAGAGAAGGATTTGTACACCTGTAAATATGATTTGTGCACCTGTAAATATGATTTGTGCACCTGTTAATGTGATTTGTGCACCTGTAATTACGATTTTGTGAATGTGTATTTTTGTGTTGTATTTGTGGGAAGAAAAAAATCGACACACACAAGAAATTATTTTACAAGTACACAACTCATAGAGTGTGGGAATTCAGATTTGCTGATACACATACAAATTCAATGTACACAACTACAAATTCAATGTTACAGGTGCTCAAACATTTTGCACCTGAAATACCTCCATAGTCAGCGGCCAGAAGTAGAGATTTACGCACTGGTAAATAACTTTTTGCTTCCCGCTGTTTTTTGTAAACAACTTGCCAGGTGATCCTCCAGGCTTTCCTTAGATCTTCCAAACATTCAGTAGAGAGAACTCCAACACAAGACCAAGTTAAAGCCGCTGAGGCCTCTGGCCTTCTCTTTTATAGCCAACCAGCATCTTACAGCTACAACTTAGAGCTTGTGCATTGGATATTTTTAGATGGACAGCAAAAATCTTCTGTCATTAAAAACTGGATGTCTTCCAGTTAGTGGTGGGCATGTACAATTAATGATGACACTAAATGTTGACAAACGGTGGTGTAGTGGTTAGCGTTGCTGCCTTACAATGAGTTGTAGATTTGAACCTGTCACTGAAGTCTTTGTCATGGTGGCCCTTTGACGGCTAAACCTCCGCGATGCTGCCCATAGTTCGAGTGACTTAGTTCTCCTCAGTTCACTGTGCTATTAAACAATAACAATCAGTTACTACAGCAAATGAACAATACATTTTCCATCATGCATGTCCTTCGTCTTCTCTCCTGTCGATAAATATATATTTAGAATTGGTTAAATTACTAATGGCAAATTGATTTATTGTTAAACATTCACATTAACAGGCTGTGGTTGGTCTCACTTCTTTCAATAAACATGAGCCTAGTCTCTCAGAGTAGGGAATGCTGCTTATTTTTCCCCCAAACCTAAATTCATTACTCTGGCAGTTTCTTCATCATTAAAAACTGCTGGGTGGTTAATAACACATTTTTCTGTGATGTGACAAACTCTAGCAGGTATGCTGTCGGTTCAGCACATTTAAAAGACTTAAAGCTGATCTAATAATTATGTTTACTGGTGGGAGAAATTACTGAAAGTGTGCCCATTAAGCTGTGGTTCCCTCCCAACTTTGTTTTTTCCACCTCAGACACCCATTTCCATGGTGCCAATTAGGTGTAAATGGCAGGAACTGTGTTTCTGTGGAGTGATTTTTCTCAAACAGGAACAAGTCTGAATATGCTTTTACTCTTGACATCTTTTGGAGAAGATTATTTTTGTGAAATCAAAACACATTTGGATTTTTAAAAAGATGACTGTTAGTGGGCAATAAATAAAGACATTTTTGCTTTTGCTCGAAAGCTTGGTTTTGAAGATGGCTTTGAACACAAATGTTCTGGTTCAAGGACAGTGTAAGCACTCCCTTATCTTGCTGCCCTGGTAAATAAAAGTAGTGCCAAAGAACAAAGCTAATTTGAGCTTTACTGTTCCATTTATTGTTGAAACCTCTGCAGCTTTAATCTGCTATAGTATCAACAGTGATTTGACAGCAATAAACAGCATTTCTGCTTTTTCAAGGCAACAATTACCTCATTTTCAACAACTTTCCCCCATTTTCCTACAGACATCCTGCCTGCTATTCTCTCAGCCAAGCCTTTCTTGCAGTGCATTCTGATGGAGGATTGGAAATTTGTCCATCAGCTGTGTATAAAAATAACCTTTTCACATGTTCAGCAGAACTTGTGCCTAGTGCTGGCTGCAAGTATACAGGCCGCCTTGCCAGTAGGTGTTATCATGTGTTTGAAAAAGAAACACTGGCCTTGAAATCAAACTATTTAATACAACTGAGCCAAAATCTTGAAGGATTTTAGAGTGGTCGTTTGAGATGGGCGAGCATTTGGGTGCCCACTGATATGGCTGGAGAACAAGCATTTTCTTCCAACTTGATGCATTACATACACAGTATTCTTTCTTTCCCAAAATATCCCAAATACAGCATGTATTTTTAAATATACCTGAAACTTTTTCAGTTAAAAAGTGACTTTTGTGAAGGGCCAAATTGAGAGTGAGACTATGAACACAGTCTGTGTATACAGTGATCAGGATTCATAGGACAGAGCAAACTCTGACTCCATCTGTCTTCCCATTTGTATCAAGACTGTAAATCCTTGTTCTCTCCTTTGTAGCACGCTATAAGGCTGAAAAATGGTTCAGCTGCTGCTTTATGGTCAGTTGTTTTTACTTGACTTTCTTCCTGAAAGTTAGTATTACTCAGCTGACTTGCACCAGACAGCTGTGGGGTGACATTGAGCAAAGACATTACATAACTGCCGGATATTGAATTATGTCAATTGTTTGCCACCCAAAGAAATGTTTACTGTACACAACATAGAAACTGCCAGTCAGTTTAGCTGATTAGTAGCAGCTATCGGTGGGAGAGGACGTTCAGACGCTTATGTGGCCAGAAGGTGTGTAGGCTGTTCTACACAGCCATCATGTGCTTAATTTCAGAACTAAACATGGCAGATTGACTTGGGTCAAGGGCACAACCGAAGTACCTTTGCTCCACTAGCTCTGTTATAGCTCCAGGCCCAAACAAACACTTGATAATAGACACACATATTCTCGTGCACTTGTGCAGGAACTCGCAAATCTACACTGGTTGCACGTGCGCACACTCCCAGTCAGCACGCTCCCCGCTGTGAGCCCCCATGGCTCAACTCTTTCCATGAGTTCTGTCACTTTGGTTTGTTGAAGTGTTGCTGCAGGAAGCGCACAAGTGGAATCACCAGTTGTCTTGCAGTAAATGTGACAGAGCTGTAGACAAGCACACACGCAAACATGCATGCGGGCGCACAGCAAAGCTCACACTCAGCTGTAAGAGAAAGATGACACATTATTAAACCCTCATGGTGATGTACTGAGCCCCGCCGTCATCTACAGCTTGTATTGTTCCAGTTCCTACTCTGTGGATCAGTGTACTGGTGAGCTGGCCACCTTACAGATGGAAAACTGCCTTACGTTTGGTGTGTTAATTCAGCAGAGCGTGTGTGCAGTGTAAATATGTTCAAGTGTCTATTCAGAGTTTTGAGAGAAAGTCCTGTTCTGTTGTATTTGATCTTGAGTGTTGAGAACAGAATGGTTACAGACTGTATTATATTTGTCAGACCAAGCTGGTGTTCAAAAAGATTCCGTGAAAGATGGCTATAGCCTGATACGAGCGGAGCCTCAACTGACTCCTCAATAAACTCACAGAACTCAAAAAGGACTTGAGTGACCAGAAAACAGAATTGGGGCGCAACGGCAGTAGTTGGCCAAAAGAGTCCCCATTTTGACGTGCTGCCTTCCGTGATTTCAGCTGAGGCTCTGAACTCTGCTACGGCCATGCTAGAGTTGATGCACGATGAGTCGGCCGTGCAGACCGAATACCCCCAGAACACTCTTGGAATTCGTGTCGATGCCTGATGGAGCCTTTTTGACAACATAAGGGAGAACTACACAGTATTAGCCAGTTTGTTTTAATGTTGTGGCAGCTTAGGGAATATTTGAAGTCGCATATAGCCAAAAATTTACAAGATAATGTCTAAAGGTTCAAATGTATCACATCTAGAAACACTGAAAATCAGTTTCACCTGCAGAATATATGGGCCTAATCATATACTGTACATAAATATGGACAAACTTTAGGTGATGCAGGTGTCCCAAGCAGCAGTTTTGAAGCTCAGGGTGATGGCTCTAGCTGTCGCCATCTTGGCAGTGGCTGACTCTTCATGGCTCCTAATCTAAAAATGTGCAAATAAAGTGGGGCGATGAAAGTATCTCAGAGCCATGGATTATGTTGTGATGCTGCTGTGAACTTTAATATGCCCAACTTTAAGCCTTGCCACAATATTTTACGAAAATTCGCCTCTCTCCTGTTATCACAAACAGGCAAATTTGACATATGGACCAAATCTGTTTCTGTACTAGGCTGTAATCATGTTTATTTCTGCTGTAAAGCTTGACATTTTGGCATGAAGCTCTATGGGGATTGATGCCATTCTGGAGCTCACCTCAAGTGGTCATCCAAGGAACTGCAGTTATTTGTTCCTCAAACGCTGACTTCATTATTTTAACACCAGTTTGCTGCTTGTGCCCGAGGAGTTGCCAGGAGTTTTGTAGGAGGATAGCTGTTTTGGGAGCTTTTTTGAGTTTGATGATGAAACTGAATAATTTTGGTGATTGACCTTTAGCAGAATGCAAATGAGTACGCCTGCTGTCCCTGCAGAAACCAAAGTCCTTTCAGCCTTGCGCTTTTTTGGCAGAAAGCACAGCCCTCCAACGGTGACTATTTGTGCCTGTCATGAATACATATTTGATCACTCTTAGACGTGAGTATTATTCATTTCCCTTCAACTTAAGAGAAGATTACTGGGGAAAAAAAGCTAGTATCAGGCCAACTGGTAATAATTTTTTTTAATTTCTATTTTCTAACAGTGTGTCAAGAATATTTAAGAGATTCACATTAGACATCTCTCTTGCAAGAAAATATGGCAAAACATTCGGAATCTGTAAGGGAGGTCAGTTAGCATCGAGAAATCTTAATTGAATTGAGAAATACTTTATACAAACAGTGTGGATTGTGAGTATGATAATTTTATGCAGTCAAAATGCCATCAAATGACTTGGCGATATGTCATTTCAAGGGAAAATGGTGCTGTTTGTGACATTTGAAATTCTTTGTTGTTTAAAAATGCAGGCCATTATATTGTGGCCACGATTGTTTTTAGCCTTGAATCAAGTTTAGCCTCAGTTCAAGCCCATGTCTGTCAAAAATTCAAATGTCCTCAGTGCCCTCAGTCTTGATATGAAGATGTCATTTTGCCACACAGGCTACGAAATACCATTTCGTACAAACCGATGTCAATTGTACATGTCAGGTTTGTGAGTCCTTTTCACATGTCCTCCTCCGTCCTTCCACTCACAAACTAGTTCCCAAGTGTCCCCGAGGTCCTGTGAGTCCTGACAGAGATTAATCTGTGTGTGTGTGTGTGTGTGTGTGTGTGTGTGTGTGTGTGTGTGTGTGTGTGTGTGTGTGTGTGTGTGTGTGTGTGTGTGTGTGTGTGTGTGTGTGTGTGTGTGTGTGTGTGTGTGTGTGTGTGTGTGTGTGTGTGTGTGTGTGTGTGTGTGTGTGTGTGTGTGTGTGTGTGTGTGTGTGTGTGCTGAAGTTAACGCTGTCTGTCTCCAAAAGAACCCCTGGTCCCATGAGTAACCACACTGACACACACAGCAACGTACACTCATCATTCCCCCCACTACCACACACACTAATATTCTTGAGGCATGAGTAACCACAGTCGGAAGCATTGGGGGACGACCTTGCATCCAAAACTCAAAGCCCCTCTTCACAAAGTATTTGTGTCCAAAAGCCACACTCGTCCTCCTTTACACCCACAGTTCGTCTTCGGGCTTCTTCAAGGGTACTCGACTTTGACTCTGATATCTTTTTTCTTGAAATTTCTTAGCTGAGACATGTTGTGCAACACTTGGCTTTAGTCACCAAAGTGTCTTAAAAATGCATGCAAGTATTAGACATTATCCTTAACAGACAGTTGATAGCATTTTTTAGCATGCTAATAAACACATTTTTACCCGCTGACCTGTAATTCTGGCTCAGAATACAGTGAACACTAATAAACAAAAAATAATTTCTTTATTTATATTTGTTATTCAACAGTTGGCCCGACAAAGTCCCAAATATTGAACACTGCAAATGATTTGCAATCTTGCACAACAAATAACTTGTAACATTGTTTTTTCCTTCTCTTTACGGTGGTTTTATGTCAGTTACCCTCATAAATGATGTACAGAATCAAGTGACTTGATGAAAACAACTGCCTAGTGAGGACAGATATCCACAAATGCTGTATGTTGTTGCTTTAAATGTAATTTTGAAGGTGCTACACAAAAAAAGCACACAGGATCAAACCAAGTACACAAATTATCATCTATGTGTATAAAGAAATAAATTAAACAACCACCATAAATATGATTTAAAAAAATGGAACAAAAAACAGGCAGACCAATACAGAAAAAGCAAAATATAGCATCAAAAATGTATGAAATAACTACAACAAAACCGACTAATGTCAGCTAATAGCAGGCAATATAATACTTTGAAAACAAGCAATAACGTCTTTAAAAAAGAAATACTAAAATGAATTGGTAACCAGTGCCGGCCAATAATGTGGTCACTTCTACTGGGAAGAGTTACTAGTTCTGTAATTTCAAAAATTTCTAAAACCGTCAATTGTGCTGAAAACTTGTTAAAAACTGTTCAGGTTTACAGTGCAACAAAGAAAGTGTGTTAGAAAATCACCTAATATTTATTCACATCTTCCATTTTGCATTTTGGGACGTGATAATCGATATTCACACAGAGAAAGGAGGAAAAAATGCAGCACTTTCATCTGCTTCTTTCATCCTGAAAATAACAGAATTCATTATAGCATCTTACATTACTTATCCGAGACAGAGTTTAGGTTTTCAAATCAAAGCTTTATTGATCATAATCTCTCCTTTGAGCTCCAGAAACAATCGATCGCTTTACGTCTGGTCGAGGCATATTATCCACTGATGTTAACACAAGGCCTGGAATCTCTCAGGGGTTTTTATTTCATACTTTTCCTTCAGTGCTCAGGTGACAAAGTCAGGCAGCATTGTTTCTTTCAGCTTGCTCCAAACAACAGATACTTTCTTTCTTTTTCCGACTCGAGCATTCGTCACCTCTGGACCCCGATGACTGTAGCCTACTTTATTGTGGTGTCAGTAGGGGAAACATCTATAGGTTTCCATGAATATAACATGCTGCTGCTCGGCCTAACAACAAATAGACACGCCATTTTTACATATCTAAAGTGTAGATAGTAAATGGCTTGTTTTATGTTTAAAAAATAGTAGTAATTTGACTGGATAGATAGGTATTACAGATATTCAATTGCAGATACCAATTCTTTCTATCAAAAATAACATTTAGATACCCATAATGACATTCTTTTTGTCCAAAATTGTAATTTCACAGGTCTACATCACTCTTCTTAGGATGAATGATGTCACTCTTGCCACTATTGCATTGAGATATTCAAATGAAGTTAAAATTGTAACTGGAAACAGCATGTCTGTTGCCATTTTGACGCATATTGTCATTTCGACAAGTAGAAATGCTATTTTAGATATCTAAAGTACAACTGTAAATGGTAAATGGTTTTGTGTTAAAAATGCATCCTATCTTCATGTTACCCAGATATCCACTATATATTTGGAAGTAGGCTGCCTTTATTTTATAGGGTATGTACAGCGCTGTAGCACATATATTTAATTACATTCCACCATGGAAAAAAAGCCTAATCTTTTATTTTGTTTCTGAAATAGTCCTACTCAAGAACATTGTGTTGGTCAGCTTTTTAACCTCGATTTATTATTTAAAATGAGTAGTAATAACAGAATATTTTTATTAAACCCCATCTAAATATTTTTCATGTTCAGTTGTATATTGCACTATGTAGTTGTAGAAATGCTAAATAATTAATGAACTTACACATACATCTTGTAAATGTCTTTGAAGTTACTGAAACATAACTATCTGGAACATAAACTCAGTACAATCTATCTTTATTTTGATATTACTCTCACTCTCACACAGGTTTTAGAGAAGAGAGAATAGGTCTAGCTGACTTTTTTCCCCATTTCTGTCTTCTTTTGTCTCCAAATTTTTATTCTTTCTCTTCACTCGAGGTCTCAGTTTACCCAGCTGGTGCTACGTTTCTCTCAGCTGGCCAAATAAACGCTCACTTCTGTGCCATTTTGAGCAGAATGTGCGTAGACACCCCTCAGCAGATATCATTGATCAAGGGTTGGCAAGACACTGATATAAATATCTTCACTGCTGGCGGTGGGTTTGCAAACTCTCTGCCATGCCGTTTCCCCACCTTCCTCCATTCCTCCAGCTCAGTGGAAGGCATCAGAATAAGCTGCCTTTTTGCTCATCTGTTGGCAGCATTTCTACATCATGTGGTTTTCTAATGCACCTTTAATTTCATTCTAAAATGCACCAACACTCACTGTAATTCACATTTCCAATCATATTATAAGCTTAAATCAAAAAGAGGCACTGCAGCCTTGCTAACTATAATGCAGTATCATCTCACTTGTTGAAGCGAATGCAAATTTGTTGGATGCATTGGAGTGGGTGGGCTATTGTTGTCTTAACTCATCTCATTTGCTTAAAAGCACAACTTGAAATCTGCTTCTTTCTTACCATCACCACTCACACAACATCTTCTTAAACATTTACTGCATGCATGTGCGATGTTAACATCACTTTTGAGGGTTTATGAGCTTAAATGAAAAATGTACTGCTGCGTCCTTCCTGAAATTTCCTGCATGGCAAGACAAATTAAACATGAAGTAGCGGGTTCAATCCACAGCGCTGACTGCAGGGCGTTTTCCAACTGTGAGATGTCGCATGGCAGTTGGTGAGTGTTTCATCTGTGCTGCCCACTTTCAAAATGGTAGCTGACAAGCCCTGATTAAGGAACTGGACTTTGGATAAACCTGCCACAGCTGTTGCAGTAAAACAAATGCTATCATGTTTCTACCATCTGTGCATGGTAGGAAATTTACATGCTAAATGTTAGCATCCTGTTTCCATTCCTTTAGGTAGGAGCAATGATTCTATGGCATTTTTTTGGCACATATGTCACATTGTGGTGTGAATTTACAAATTAAAAGATCAAATTTGTATATAAATCCTAAAATTAAACAAAGACAACCCAATCAAAACACAATGGGGTAAAAATATTCTACTTGAAGGTGAAATTCAAGATCAGTGACCTATCAAAGCCATTTCTGACGTCCTTATAAGAGTCGTTGATGCTCATCAGGCTTGACAAAGTTTCAAAATCATCTCCAAAAAATTAAGACTTTCGAAGGAACAGAAAAATAAAGAAAACTCAAGACCATCATTACCCTCCACAGCAGTGACTGACCAACAAAGATCACTCCAGGATCAAGATGCGTTAGTCTACAAGGTCGCAAAGAAACCCTGAAAGTATAACGTCTAAGCCACTAAAAGTCTCTTTCTTGTTGTCTAATTTTAATGTTCATGAGTCCACTATCAGAACAGTAGTTTGCACAGCGGGGTTGTAAAGAGAAGGCTGTGGATCCCCCTTAGAAAAAAACATCACTGCCCATCTGCAGTTTGCTAAAGATCACATAGACAAGCCCGGAGGCTTTTAGACCAAATGGTTTATTGACAGATGAGTCCAAAGTACAACTTTTTGGTTTAAATGAGAAACGTTATGTTTAGAAAGTGGAAAACGTTGCAAAATAGAACTTGTCTGTGAAGCATGATGGTGGCAGTATCATGGCTCGGGCCTGGTTTGCTTCATTTGGGCTAAAACAGCTCTCCATCTATCAGTCAAATGTCAGGACATCTGTCCATGAAGTGAACCTCAAGAGAAAGTGGGTCATGCTGCGGGACAGTGACCATGCTGTTCTACCAAAAATATTCAAAGTTAATATTTTGGAATGACCAAGTCAAAGTTCTGACCTTAATCCAATAGAATTGTTGTGGAAGGACCATGAGGTAAGCAGTTCATGTGAGGAAACCACCAGGATTCTTGCTTTGAAGTTGTTCTGTACAGACAGATGAGCTGAAATACCGCAAAACTGGTGCAACAACTGTTTTATTTATGCAGAAATACAGAAAAGTATAACATTTTCACAAGCTTTTAAGCACTACTGTCCTTCATATGCACAAAAACAGATCTTTATACTTTCTTTTTCTACCAAGATCAGAAGCAAACTGGAGCCATTTGAAAAACCTTGGATCTACATAGGGTTTTTTACATTCAAAGAACTGAACAGAGTCAAGTGAGGACAGCAGGAATAATGCTCGTAATGCTTGTTTGTTGTGTTTGCTTTGTGTAGCCTGCGCCTAAAAAAACGAGCAGTCTGGATTCTATTAAGCCAGATTAAATGGGCCGTAATAACGTTTACGTGACGTATGTTTTAATATTGATTAAAGGAGGTTATGATGGATCACCACTGCAGAAGTACTCACATTGGATTGATGCTACGGCCCGAAATGTCTCAGGATTCAAAAGCACGAAGGCGATTCCTTCTATTTCCTTGTGGCACTAGAAAATGGAGCCTTTAAACCCACCCAGACGTCTATTCACAATTATAATTAATTTGAAATTGAACCCGAAGCGGATCTCAAAGCGGCGTTCATCATTTAAAGAAAGCACGCGGTGGTGTACGTGGAAGTATATTTATCCTCGCTGCTATTACAGCCAGCGCTAGAATAAAGATGCTTTATTCGGGGGAGCTCTCTGTGCTCTTGTCAAGCCTAATTTGTTCTCCTGCAATGGATCTGTGCATAGCAGAGTGACACTACAACCTCTGCCAGCCAGAGATAAACTCATAATGGAGATGTGGAATGAGTGTGTCCATGAGAGCAAGCAGGTGGGAGGAATCACCTGGCACACTGTAACATACAGATGTTTGATTTTGTAGAGTATATTTAGTTTATTGTGTTGGTCCATGACACACAAGCCTTTTTGGGGGGTAAAAATAAGTAAATAACATGACGTAAATATGCACTTTCCATAGCTTAATGTGCTTTTCCAACCCATAAGAATTATAAACCAGAACAAAGTCATCTAGACCACAATCCTGTTTATACATCTGATTATGGAGTCAAAGGATTCACCGGGCCTTTTAGATATCCAACCATTTGCCAAATGTAAAGCAATTCCTCTCATGATCTCTGAGATCACAGCTTTTCTAAGACAAGGCCTGATTTGTGGTGCACACACAGCCTCAAGGAGAAATGACGTTTGGATGAAATGAAAACTGGTATCGCAGTAATGGGAGAAAAAGAAAACGGGGACTGATATTGAACAAAGGGTTAATAAAAAGTGCTGTCTTCATTGATTTGCCGGATATTTTCTCAAGCATGATGCCTGCTGCTGGAAAGGTCGGATGACAGAAAAAAAAAAGATGAAAGTGCAACCTGGAACATCTCCCTCCAACTCAAAACTAGACAGGGAATTATTGATTAGAGGCAGAGGGACCATAAGCCTGGATCATACTCTCGTGAAGACATCGCACATTTAGACGCCAAAATTGGCAGCTTTCTCGGTTTAGTGACATCTAGTAATTTTGCAACTTGAGGTTCTTTCAACAAGATGCATCCTTCCTGAAGTTTCGTCTCATTTTGAGATGCCCAGAAAGTGTCAGTCTGGGAGAGATTCCACTTCGCAAAACCTTGAGTCTTCAAGAAATCAACTCAGAAATGATGTTTTGCTGCCCAGTTTCATCCATTACATCCATACAGCATGTGCAGTACATTTGCAGCACTAACAGTTTGTAATTAGAGCTCTACCTTCATACGCAGTGCTGTTTTTAATGAAATTTTACATGGCATGGCCAATCAACCTCTTCATTATCTCTCACCCACTATTAGAGGAAGCTAATTAGCGAGGTGGGTTTGTTGGGTGTAATTTGTGAAAAAGAAAAGCATCTCATATTGCCGATAAATTTCGGTAATGCATTATAACCTGAGCTCTATAAGGCTTTCCTTTCCCTTATTTTCTTTTTGTCTGCTCTGCCATTTGGGAAATAAAGTCGAAATCCTCTTCAACACTCATGTTTTGCTTTCTCAAGTAGATATTGTGAATTGGTAAAGCAATCATGATTGACTGCTCAGTCACGACTCACAAACCCAGAAGCAGTATCTAGTTATCAGTCCACTCACAGCATTCACCTTTTATACCAACTTCCAACATTTGTAAGCTGTTTATTAGGGTTGTAAACTTAACATTTGCATATTTGTAGCATGCATCAGAAGCTGCATGCCAAACACTTGAGCACATTTTTATTACAGAGCAACTTCAGCATTAATTTGGAATTCATTTTTAATTTCATTTAATTTTTATCTGGTGAATAAAAGTCTTATATTCAACAACTTCTGGTGGGAAATTTTGGTCCTCAAGCAGCTATATTTAGAAACTTGACTGCTACTGGATTATTTGGGGCCAGTTTAGGGTGCAACAACTTCTGGAATTAGCTTTTCTGGGCTTTTCTTGTGATTGGCCAAAGTGGCTGCTGGATGCTCTTCACGGTTTTTGCCTTTCACGTTGAGAGATTTTTATGAGAATTAACAAGGCAAAAAACATGTCGACTAGGCCGAAAAATATTGCAAACAACAGAATCAATATTGTGGCCCACTCTGCTAAACACATTATGTGATGACACCATCTCTAATTTACCTTTAGTATTTTTTCTACTGTAATTATCTTATAGAAATCCAGTGATTAAAGTTGACACATACTTTACTTCTAAGGCTGTCCACAACCAAAGATGTCCCTCTTCAGCTAGTAGCCAGCAATTCAAGCCATTAGCATGCTAGTCGTCACACATTTATGATGTTATGCATAAAATCTAAAGATGTATTATACTATATTATACCAGAAAATGCTTTGAGTTAAAGGGCAGAAATATAGTTTTACAAGTAGGCCAACATTAGCAGCAAATTAATACAAAACCATAGCTAATAATGCACTTTCAAGATACAGTGGGTACGGAAAGTATTCAGACTCCTTGAAATTTTTCACTCTCTGTGTCATTGCAGCCATTTGCCAAAATCAAAAAAGTTAATTTTATTTCTCATTAATGTACACTCAGCACCCCATCTTGACAGAAAAAACAGAAATGTAGAATTTTTTTGCAAATGTATTAAAAAAGAAAAACTGAAATATCACATGGTCATAAGTATTCAGACCCTGTGCTCAGTACTGAGTAGAAGCACCCTTTTCAGCTAGTACAGCCATGAGTCTTCTTGGGAATGACGTTTTTCGCACCTGGATTTGGGGATCCTCTGCCATTCTTCCTTGCAGATCCTCTCCAGTTCTGTCAGGTTGGATGGTGAACGTTGGTGGACAGACATTTTGAGGTCTCTCCAGAGATGCTCAATTAGGTTTAGGTCAGGGCTCTGGCTGGGCCAGTCAAGAACGGTCACAGAGTTGTTCTGAAGCCACTCCTTTGTTATTTTAGCTGTGTGCTTAGAGTCATTGTCCTGTTGAAAGGTGAACCTTCGGCCCAGTCTGAGGTCCTGAGAAGAGTTTTTCCTCCAAGATATCTCAGTACTTGGCCGCATTCATCCTTCCTTCAATTGCAACCAGTCGTCCTGTCCCTGCAGCTGAAAAAAAAACCACAACACGATTCTCCCACCACCATGTTTCACTGTAGTGATTGCATTGGGCAGGTGATGAGCAGTGCCTGGTTTTCTCCACACATACCGCTTAGAATTAACACCAAAAAGTTCAATCTTGGTCTCATCAGACCAGAGAATCTTGTTTCTCATAGTCTGGGAGTCCTTCATGTGTTTTTTTCAAACTCTACGCGGGCTTTCATGTGTCTTGCACTGAGGAGAGGCTTCCGTCGGGCCACTCTGCCATAAAGCCCCGACTGGTGGAGGGCTGCAGTGATAGTTGACTTTGTGGAACTTTCTCCTATCTCTCGACTGCATCTCTGGAGCTCAGCCACAATGATCTTTGGGTTCTTCTTTAACTCTCTCACCAAGGCTCTTCTCCCACCATTGCTCAGTTTGGCTGGACGGCCAGGTCTAGGAAGAGTTGTGGTCATCCCAAACTTCTTCCATTGGAAGATTATGGAGGCCACTGTGCTCTTAGGAACCTTGAGTGCTGCAGAAATTCTTTTGTAACCTTGGCCAGATCTGTGCCTTGCCACAATTCTGTCTCTGAGCTCCTTGGGCAGTTCCTTCGACCTCATGATTCTCATTTGCTCTCACATGCACTGTGAGCTGTAAGGTCTTATATAGACAGGAGTGTGCCTTTCCTAATCAAGTCCAATCAGTTTAATTAAACACAGCTGGACTCCAATAAAGAAGCAGAACCATCTCAAGGATGATCAGAAGAAATGGACAGCATGGGAGTTAAATATGAATGTCGTTGCAAAGGGTCTGAATACTTCTGACCATGTGATATTTCAGTTTTTCTTTTTAATACATTTGCAAAAAATTCTACATTTCTGTTTTTTTGTGTCAAGATGGGGTGCTGAGTGTACATTAATAAAATGAACTTTTTTAATTTTGGCAAATGGCTGCAATGACACAGAGTGTGAATAATTTCAAGGGGTCTGAATACTTTCCGTACCCACTGTATACTTACTACACAAAATGAACTGCAGCGACACTGGCAAAAGCAGCCGTGATTCTGAAAATGACTCAATGTTTTCTTGATAAGCAAAGAACTACAACAAGCATCTCGTCCTTGGTTAGCTATAGCAGCCAACTAGAATGCAAACAACCAACCAATCAAAACTTGGTCAGCTAAGACTTCCCCATCAGCATCAACATTTGATCGATTACTAGAGGGGTGGTTATCATTTCATCACTTATTAATATGAAGAAATATTGATTAGAACAAGGTGATCAGCATCTGCGTACATCCCCGCCAATGTAGAACAAAGGATAATTCAAACACAGTGTAGAAATAGCAGTGACTCATTTGCAGTCTTGTGGTGAAACCCTCTAGGCTACGCTGCTGCATGATGTCAGTTGGGAAAATTTAGTGAAGAGCATACTGCACATTTAAATTTCATTCCTATTAGAGCTCAATCAAAGATTGCAGTCTGCACTAACGAAAAAAAATGAAACAAGTGACATCTCAGAACTCATCGTCCACTATGCTGTCAAGAGATCAGCTCGCTAATAGGTCCCATGTGACTGGTCAGTCTGTAATTATACTCCTCCGTCCCCACCACATTCTCTTTTTCCCCTCTTTTCCTGACCCTCCAAATGCATCTTTGTGGCAAGGCAAATGTCACTAAATGCCAGGCCAGGACTTACTATTCCAAAAGCCAAATGTTAGTTCATCTGTTATGTCAATTTCCACACAGCCTGACCAGCTGTTCTCGGCATTGGCTCTTTTTAACCTCAGTGACAGGCATATGAAATTGACCCTTTGGCCCCTGATGGCTTTTTAGTATGTCAAACGTGACCAATACATGCTGGAGAAGTGGTGCAAAATGCGACACAGAAACAACAACTGGGGGTGCATACACTACATTTTCATATAGATTGCATATATGTGTGTTTATATGTTAATTTAAATATGTTTAAATTATGTCCATCAAAAAGTATGACTAGTAGTGTATGCTTGCAACTGTGAATGGTCCGATCCAAGTCATTTAATAATTTTGATATGATACTGAGTCCCAATCTGATACCATTTTTTCTAGATAATATATACTGCGATTATTGAAGATGCTGTACATGCTCGGAAGAGGTCATTGTGAAAGTTTAGCTAGTAAAGGGGTACCATGACAAAGTCTCCTGTGACGCTTAGTGACCTTCATTACATGTATGTTCAACCAAGCTGTAATCAGTGCAGTACCATATGTAACAGCCGTTATATTTTCATATAAATATATATGTACAGGGGGTCCTCGGTTTACGACGTCCTCGACATACGGTGTTTCATCGTTACGTCGGAACTGGTTATGTATATCTAGTTGGTGAGCAGAGTGGACGAATACGTCATCACACAGTGCTACAAGACAGCTTTGTTTCCATTTGGCGGTTGTATACCACTTAGGATTGTGCTACATTTGCTAACTCTTTGCTCTTTATTCTGGCTCCGAAGCACAAGTCAGACTCTTCTGATGGCAGTGCTTCGAAGAAAAGGGAGGCCATCTCCATGTGTGCTGTCTTCACTGCAATGTAAAAGCTGCACCTGTCCAACTATGTAAACTCGTACATGCAAACTGAACCTGAGTAGTAGCAAACTTGACTTCTTTACTGTTGATACACATTAGAAACAGAATGAAAACTGCAACAAAAACAGAACAAAACAACATAAATACATGTAAATAAATCCTTTTCACTTAACTAGTAAATCCAAAAATGAAGTTAATTACTTATGACGTTGCCTCTGTGGTGTTTACAAAGTGCATCCAGAAAAGCACAAACATGTGTAAAGTTAAACATCAAAAAAATAGCAGACAAGAAGTGACAACTGTCAACAGACAACTCCAAAATAGAGACTTTTTCAAAATAAAAGTACATCGATATTTCTGCCTTAAGGGCAACACACCATGGTGTGAAATTTGACATAATAAAATGCTCATAACAGGGCAAAAATAACATATATAAATATATTAAAACAGTGCAACATATTCTGTTATCTTCTCGTAAAATGACTCATACATGCATGAAAGTCAATGTTGTTCATGACTTTTATCGAGAACTGATCGATATCTTGATGAAAGTCACGGCTTTGTTTACATTTTCGCTGGAGTTCCGACACATAGCGAAAATCACCTTACATCAATCTGTAGGAACGGAACTCTGACATAAGTCGAGGACCCCTGTATAGGTGTTTGTACATTAATTTGAACATATTTTCATTATATCTATCAAAGATATGGTTGAATTGAGGTTATGTTTTCATTTGGTTGCGTTGGAGCCTTCCACAATCTGCTTCTTTCTGTCAATCACTTGTATATTTTCAAGAGGCTCTCACTGAAATGAGACAGCTTTTAAAGTGCACCCTTTTGTTCATTACGAGGATGATTCAGCAGATGACATTTAAAAAAGAAAAAAAAATACTACAGTTTGTCACATCATATTTTGGCTTAAAACTTTTGATCCAATCTCCCTGACAGTTGTCACATCCCTGGTTGTCCACCGAGTGATGGCATCGGGAGGACAATACTCTTTTTGTTGTGTTAATTAAAGCTTTATGAAATGAAGCACATGAAGAACAAGCTGGGCCCCAAGCCTCAGACAGGGATGTTGATGGAATATTACTTCCATGTAATTAGGTTTGATATCGCACTTAGACGAGTGAATCTGGCTTTATGAGAATTCAAATCCAAATAAATCATCGCAGTCAAATACTGAGCTCAAGACAATTGCCGAGGAGTATAGAAAATGATGAATCCTAATCAAGGTGCAGAGAAAATATTGCAGATTGTGGGTGAAATTCTACTTCAAAAAAGAAAAGAATGAAAAGAATACTCTGACAGCAGACCTATCTAGCTATATTCCATGGCCTGTTAGTTAGCTGTGAAGTGAAAATGAGCATACGACTCTGTGGGATTCAGCCTGACAAGTATGTGCAAATGGAGTGAATCACTTCAAGTATACCCTGGGTGAAAGTTCCCTCTCTTCTGCTGGTCTCTCCCTCTTTGCTTCTCCCACAGTGACACTCAACATCTGTAGCCACTGTGACACAATCTGCAAGTAATCCATAACCATAAATCCGTTGACATCTCATCGGGGTGGCGAAGGAGGGGTTACATCCCCGCCAACACCGGAGCAATATCACCGTCCGCTAGCCAAGCGTCCCCAGCACCTCCAGAACCTTGAAATTAGAGCAACGGAGCAGCGGATGTCATCTGCAGATGCCTTTTTTTTCTTCTTTAAATCCTCTCTGACACATATTCACACACACACATACTGTAGTGGATTGGACACACTGTATGTATCGTTTTGTCTGCTAATACATCAGGCTAATTTGGCGTTTTATTAAAAATCCGATATGGGCTGCTCAATGTCCTTCGCCACAAGTATTATGAAGGCCCTTCCGTGACCACAGCTTGTGAATATATCACTGTCCACTGAAATCAATTCCAGCATAACACAGGGATGTATTTCTGAGCAGCTCCTGGGGTTATTTTCTTTAATCTTGCATTGGAATGTGTCTCATCTTACCTTAAAAATGACACTGTTTAACGTTTGAATGAAAGAATTAAACATGTCTCGTTGCAGAAATATAATGTGAATTCACTCCGATTTTGATGTTACAGCCATATTTGGTCAGATATGACCAGTAGTATCATATCTAAGAGGTGTTTCTGAACAAGATTTTTCTGCCTCTGATCCAATCCTAATCATTTAATAATTAGTATATGCTGATACCATTTTCCAAGATAATAAACACTGTCTGTATTGTAGATTAGCTGTAGTACCTGTAATGTTCAATACTGTAGCACCTAGAGAAGGTGGGCAGTACTATGCTGATAAGCAGGGAGCATTGTGGGGGTTTTGCTACTAAATGGGCACCATGACAAAATTTTCTGTGGCGCTTAATGACTTCTGAGCAACACACGTGTTAAATTGAGCCAGGATCAACCCAATGACATATGTAGGAACTACCTTTGTGACCTATATTGTATTTCCTTGACTTGTAACAGCATCGTCAGCACAGGAGAAATGTGCATTGTGCTTAATTTATGTGACAGCAGATGTAAAATGAGAATGCCAAGATTCATGCCTATACTGATCAGTTAAAATCTGCCTAACTGCAACAGTTAGCTAATGCTAGCAAACATCAGACAAACGTTGCTGTGTCACTGAATCAGTTCTAGGGTTTGGCCTTAGCAACTGGTTTGAACATTGAAATAGTTCTGAAATCGTGATTTCAAAGGAATAATTAAGAATTTTTGATTTCAGTACTTCTTATTGATTCTTAAACAAATTTCGCCCACAATATTTCTTGAACAGTGTACTTCAAACACCTACAGTACATATGCAGCTTTTCATCTGCAACCCTGAATCATGTGCTCTGAATGCATGCGTCATCCAGTCTCCTAGTGTGTCCTTGTGAAAATAGTGAGTCTACTATTAATTTGATTAGCAGGTGAACACCATGAATTGTGTGATTGCCTTGTAACACTCCCTTTAGGGGAACATTTGGATGCACACTGTGTGTTTGTTCCCATGTATGAGGCTGTGTATAGCTTTTTGTTCAGCGCGTTTGATGCTGTAGAGGTTGTAGAAAACAAGAGTTCTTGAACATGAAACAACCTTTTCCTTGTTGTAAGAGGTTTTACTGACCATATAAAGAGCTGAGTATTTGGCTGCACCACGCTTCTTAAAATGTATCTATCTTTTCTCCCTTAAGCTATTTTTTGCAACAGGTGGCTTGGTGTCTTAAGTGGCATAAAGTTCTCCTAACATAGGTGTGTTTCTATGATTCTCTCCCGCTCTTTGGTGAGTGCATGTTGCTACTTTCCACTAATGAATTGGGTGCAGACAGATGTGCGATGGATGAATCAGCACTTCCCATTAAGCTCATCCATATCTGAAGGTCTTTTAGCTTGGTGGGATCTGTACATCACTGACTACCACTTTCCCCAACTGCACTGTCTTTCAGCTTTCCTTCTGCCTCTACCCTCCAAGTCTCATTTTCCAGTTGATTTAGCTCCTCATCTGTGGACTCCACTAAATATGTCAAACTGAAATGATATCTTACATGTGATGTTCCAACAAAGTGATCCACTATTACATTTAGCTGTTCAGTTCCCAGAATCAGCCTCTCACCATACAGTTATCAGCATTACCTCTGCATTATCATAAAAGCAGAATTTTGCCGTTGTTGTAACTCCAAACACCATAACCTCAAAGAATCAGAATTGAGAATCATGAAGAAATACCACTGTTAGGCCACATTTTACCATCATTTTCTGATGGTAACTTGTGACCACAATTGTTGTTGTCCAAGAGAAGTGAGTATCTTGACCTTATCATCATTTTCATGCCTATTTTGTAACTCCAACTATATAAACTTGAATACTAATTGGCTTTAAGCATTATCAGGTGATGTATATTGAGTGAGGGTGTGGCCTAAAAGTGATCAACACCTTTTATCAAGGTGTGCATGACTATCAGGCAGCTGCTTTACCTCAGACAAAATGGACAAAACATAAATTCAGCTGATTCTGAAATGTCAAAAACAAACACAAAATGCCTTTCAGAGGGATGCAGTACTCTTGAAGTAGCTAAGCTATTGAGGCGTGATCACCGAACAGTCAAAGTTTTGTTCCAAATAGTCAACAGGATCGCAACAAATGTGTGGAGAATAAAAGACGCAAATTAAATGCTAAAGACTTGAGAAGAAGTGAACGTGAAGCTACCAGGAAGTCATTAATCTCCAGTGCTGCCATATTCCAGCAATTCAACCTACCAGGAGTGTCCAGAAACGCAAGATGTTTGGTCATCAGAGATGTGGCCCAGGTAAGGAAGGCTGAAACACGACCACCGCTGAACAAGACAAATAAGTTGAAACATCAAGACTGGGCCAAGACATATTTGAAGACAGATTTTCAAAAGTTTCATGAACAGATGAAGTGAGAGTGACTGTTAATGGACCAGATGGATGGATGGATCATCAATGCGCACAGAGCTCCACTTGGAGTCAGACACCAGCAATTTGGAGGTGGGGTATGGACTGCTATTATTAGGGATTGGCTAGTTGGACCTTTTCGGGTTGAAGCTGGACTTAAAATCAACTCCCAAACCTGCTGCCAGAAGATACTTTCTTCAAGCAGTGGTCCAGGAAAAAGTCTTCATTCGAGAAGGCCATGGTTTTTATGCAGGACAGTGCTCCCTCTCATGCATCCAA
Source organism: Acanthochromis polyacanthus (assembly GCF_021347895.1). Lineage (NCBI taxonomy): Eukaryota > Metazoa > Chordata > Actinopteri > Pomacentridae > Acanthochromis > Acanthochromis polyacanthus. The sequence goes on along the minus strand of NC_067134.1, from coordinate 22,486,214 downwards.
GTACTTCACTGTGTGGCTAGCCAGCAAAGGCCTTAAACATGACAGAATAATACTACGACACCATTCTTCATCTGGCCTAAACCCTATTGAGAATTTGTGAGCCCTTCTTAAATGTGAGATTTACAGATAGACCTCTTTGAACAGCATTTCAGAGGCTGTTGTTGCTACTGCATAAAAACTTGATCATCAGCAGATCAAGAAACTAACACTCGCTATGTCGCTCACTGAATATTTGTTGAAATGTCAGAAGTGTTTATTTGTAATTTTGTTACATATTCTTCTAATGAATGGAAATTAACAAGTGAGACAGAAAATATTTAGTTTTTATTTAGTTGCATACTAGTTCTGCACACTAATAGTTGCCTAATAATAGTGCACACATAGACATTCTCTTGAAAAAGCCAAATTTGACATTTCCTTTGTTAAATACTCAAGGTTGAGGATAATTAACTGTATTTCTCCAAAAAATAAAATGAATCCTCAGGAATACAACTTGCCTAATACTTGTGAAGTGTAATGCTAAATAAAAAAGGGTCCAAATTGTTTTTTTGTTTGAGCTGAACAAATGTTCTTTGTGGTTATGGTGTTTAACATGTGAGATAACTCGGGTATCAGTCAAACTCTAAAGCATGATGGTGGTGTTTCTCCCCTTAAAAGAACAAAGTAATTGGTAGCAACACTGAATATTTGAAATTTTTGGGTGGATAGGTCTATTCAAAATATATCTGCAGCTTTGATGCTGTTATAACAACACAAGTGTAAATAAAACAAAACAAACAGTGAGGTTACACCCTTTTAAAAATCTGGTAAAATTGAAGTGTTAGTTTTATGCTGTTTTTTTTTTTTTTTCCCCATCTTAGGGCATTAATGAACAATGTACTCAAGGCCACATGCCTCAAATAACTATTGATTTCTGCCTATATCGCAGTTGTCATTTGACTTTTTTAATGCTGCACACTGTGTAGGGGACTGTAAAATCCATTCATCAAGTAAAATAACCGGCTTGTACAGAGAGTCCCTTCCCCTAATAAAAATCCTACATTTCCTTTGTCCAGTACCATTTAAAGTCTCCACGATAGCATCAAGTCCATGCTGTATCTTGCTCCAAGGCTATCTCTATGGTAAATAGCCTGTGATAACCATCCTTATTATGTCTGATGCTGCCAAGTTGTCACCATCTATGAAATAACACCACTATTAGCAGCTAATGGTGAGCTCTACAAAAGACGGATTTCGAGTAAAGATGCTATTAATTCTTCAGGGGTCAAATACAATAAGTGTGTGCATGTGTGTATGTGGCTGTACAGTATGAGCGTGTGTAATGGTGCTATTTAATCACAGTTGAGGTCAGTGGAGGACTCCCAAGCAATGCCGAATGCCGTGCTAAAGATATCAGTTGAAAAGATTAGTCTAAACACAGACGGATGGTTTGGAATGAGTGGTGTAATTAGGGCTTGTTGTGGCAAGTCATGACAGTACAACAAAGAATTTCGGTGAAGCTGATGGTTATAAATTATTGACAAAACTCTTGATGGGGTGGGAAGTAGGAAAACGTTATGTTGGTGATAGATGGTTAAAACTAGACATGTAACTTTCCATAGTTACCTGTATATGCATAGTTTAAATTAGCCTCCGAAGCCCAGAGTCTGGGGAATACAAGTCCAGGTATTTCAAGTTTTGCTGAAGAATGATCAGAAAATCATTTCCCTGTTGCATAAAAGTGCTTTAGAAGGTACGATAAAAACCTAAACTGGCAGATGATCCTATATGTTGTGGTAATGGGAGGGCAGGTAATTATACTGTACCACACATGCTGGTTTGTTAAAAGATGGCTTACCGGGAGCGGTGCTGTTTTGGGGGCAGCTAATGTTAGGTGATGACAGCTTTTGGACTCATGCAGAGTTCTGAAAAGGTTTTATCGGAGCAAAATATCCCTAACAATCTGTTGCCGAGTAGGGAGGCACTAATTACTAGTTCTAGGACTTGGTGTGTCATCATGGGGGGATTTCTAAAGGGAGTGTGTTGTACAAGAATTACAGGACAGATTGTTTGATCACTTGTTAATGGGAATTCTCAGCGGATTGGAGTTTTAGTTAGATAGGTATTTTGTGTGGTGAAGCTGTTCTGGAGGCAGGAATTATATTTTTGTGTAAGATACAACTATAATTTCCACATCAAAAATCATACAATATAGCTTTCTGAAACCCAGTTAATAAACCAAGAGGTTCAAGTTCAAACTCACCCAATTGCCTGGTAATTGGACTGCTTATTGAGTTTGTATTTATGATTTATAATTTGCCATATAGGCTCAAATAACAAATGTCCATTGTTCTGTTTCATACATGCTCATAGAGCTGAATTATGTCCTATAACTACTTTGTTTTGATGCACTACCGTTGGAGTTGAATCTCTGGAATTCTACACTATAATAGAAAATGTGCTACTTTGTGCCGACCACAACTTCCTGCAGTAGAAAACAGCTTCATATGTTGCCTAATGTCACCTTCAAAACTCATTTCCAAAGGTAGTAAATACAATTTGTGTAGCTTTTGCAGCCATTTTTTTTTATAACAGTTGAGTTGCTAACTAGTAAAACATTCAGTAAAACTTCTCCATTCTAAGACTTTTGTCACCTTTTGTGATAGTACACTGAGTATGTATTTAGATTTTGGGCTGTCGGTTGGAGAAAAAAAAATTGATGTGGCCATAGGCTTTAGGGAAATATGATGGGCAATTTTCACTTGTTTTTTTTTCTTAAAAATGCGAGGCCAAAAGACTGATCACTCTTTCTGGAAAACAATCAGCAGAATAACTGACTCCTTAGAGGAACTGAAACCTTTAGATGTGTAACAAAGCTTTTTTAATGGCTTACATGGTATTTAAATTTGCTTATATAGAAGTTTAGAGGACATTAGCATTAATTTACAGCCAATTGGCTTCCTTTCTTTTAGCAGTGTTGGCGAATGGTGGAGTGTGATGGGTTTTTTAATTGCTAGTGCCGATTATTTAGACAGCCAGACAGCTGATAGCCGATTAACAATGCTGATACCACATTTTTGATGCTGCCGTATGCTTTGCAGTACAGCAGTGCAGTACAGCTGCATATCAGCAGATTACCAGTCATGGTGATAGCAAAGAGTCAATCTGTCTGCAATACTACTAAGGAATGAAATTCAAATGCACAGTTTTCTGTTTTCTCAACTGGTTAATGACTAATCTGATTAATGTTTTATGACCAGAGCTTCTTTGGAGTAGTAGTGGAGACCAAGGATGCCCATTCAGTAGTTTCTCACACGGTGTAAGCTACTTTAGCTAGTTGAAAGTTTCCTACTTTCTTATTCGGCCCACTTACTTCAGCTAACTAATGAATCAGGCAGATCAAATGTCATGCCTATCACAAATTCAATTACTACTTCTCTGGAAAACATCAAGTTTAAAACAGTTAAATGCATCCTCATCTAGTCGCTGTTTGCCGTTTGATGCTTGGCAGTAGCATTATGATGATTTTATTACAGCTTTCTTGATTAAAACTTTAACTACAGGAAAGCTTCCTGTTGGGAGTTACACATTCAGTTGATTCCTGGAAGAGAGATATACTCACATTCTTCATAAAGGACACAGAATAACAAGTTTGCAGATATATCAGGGCAGATGTTAGCTGCCAGGCCACCAGAGCTAACTATGACAGGTGCAGTTGAGAAAGTGAGTCTTTTTTCAGTTAAATGAGGCATTAGTTTGTTTGGCTTTGATTCGTCAGGAATGATCAGATATTCAGAAACTGATGTTCAAAGACCCCACAGGCTTCGATCTTACACAAGACTACTTTGGAGCATAAAAAATATGACTACAGGCATTGCAGGTTGGATGTTGCTTTGGTTAGTAAGGTCCATGTCAGATCTTATACATTTTGATGAGAAGTGGGCTACTGGAAGAAGCGAAAAGAGGCATGAGCAAGTGATTGGGTTAATGTATGGGGACGTCTGTGCCAAGTATGCAGTCCACAAGTACCAATTGGACACACCAAAACAGTGTTAAGATCCTGCTGGACTTCGAGTACAAGACTGACCGACCACTAATGGCTAACCAAAGTGGCATGGTTTGGGTTTATTGGGGTCAGAACAGGAGAGTTGTGATAGATGTGGCAATCCCTTGTAGCATCAAGAAAAAGGAATATGGGAAGGTGGAGATGTACCATGGGCTGAAGCAAATGAACTGGAACAGATGTGACAACCCATTTATAAAGGCTTTTAAATGTTCCCCGAACAGTAAGACTTGATATTTTTTGATCATTATTCATTGATCACCAAGCAAAGTGGAATCTTAATCTCTCTCTCTCTCTTTATCTGATTATGACCTTTCCGTTTATGCAATAGCACGGTGCAGCTGTAGCTTTAATATGACTTTCTTGTGTAGCTGCATTGAATACTTCACAGTTTCTCAGTATATCAGTCACAAACACACAAAAGAAGATGGATATTTCCCAAAATTATGGTGATAATTTCTTCATTCAGCGCCAAGAATATAAAAGTGACCACTGAGCTGAATCACCAGTTCTGCAAATCTCAACAAAACTGCACAATTAATTGCTCCACGTCCATGGAATGTTTCCTCGGGCGTTGTTCTGTCGTCTTTGACAGTAAATGAACTCCCCTTTATGAATGCGGCTCCACTTCTCAGCATGGCGAGTGACCTGCTGTTCCTTTTACTAATACCGCCTTGTCTAATAGCAGCTGAATATGTTGGATGCTCTGAATAATGTGGCTCCAAGCACCGTACACAAGAATCACAAGCAGCCTGGGAGATGAATTGGCTCTTTGTTGACCGGCTCAGTGATTGGCCAAATGTTTTATTGAGTGAAATGTTTTGACCAGTGATATATGAGCCATAAATATGTATTGAACATATTGTTTGATGAATAGGTTAACAATGTTAAGACTCAGCTGAGGAGTTTTACTCTGCATGGCGTGATATCGCTGGGGAAGAACAAGGAAGAGAATGAACGAATTGGAAAAGCAGAATTAGAAGTGGATCTATTAGTATGCATCTATACAAAGTGATCTGGGACTGGGCGTTTTTAATGCAAGGCAAAAAAAGGGGGGGGGGGGGGGGGTTGCGCTGGTAAAAACATGGGAGAGGTCAGAGAGGATTATGTTTGGGCTGGATGCAGCATTTTGATTGGCCTGCAATTGCCCAGAAGACATTAAAAAACTAAATCTGACATCTACAGATATAACATCATTTTGCTTCAAGTAAATTTAGGTGGACAAACAGAGTACACTCTGAAATAAACAAAAGTGCACTCAGTATGAAATGAGAAGGCAAAATGTCAAAGAAAATTGGTGCCAACTTCACATTTTACAGAGAAATGTATCGAACAAGGATGCATAATCTGTTTTAGTCTTGTCAAACCTACAGTAACTAAATGAAACAAAAAAGTATAAAGCTTGTTGATATAGCAACAAAAACACTTCTTCATGTTCAACATATTCAGGAAGATGTAATGAATTGAAAACTGTGAAATTTCTGTTAAATGTGTGGGCAAAAAAAAAGTTCTGTGCACACAAAGACTGATCATGTTTGTCAGATTTATGTGTGGCGAGACAGTTAATTATCTGATTACGCATCAAATCCATCTGCTTGTCAGTGAAAAGAACAGCAAAGAAAAAGGTATTCTTCTGTATTTGTTGAGGTTCTTAATCACACATGGCCAAAAATGCACGGCTGTTCTATTTTTATTTCTGGTGTCAATATTTAATCAGTCACAAGACGTATCTTTAAACTGTCACCGGCTATGATGCTTTTTTTCAATCACCGTCATCAGATTTGGGGAAGGAAATCGATAGTAGGACACGCATCGAAATAGACTCCTCAAAGTGCTGCACAGTAACGGATGAAATGAAAGACGACAATCACAGCGAATCAAGGACAGTCTCCAGAGAAATGTGGTAAAACCAGTTTATATTTGGAAAATCTGAGGCCAAAATGACAAGAATAGACAGAAATAAAAAGATAAAAATGAATCTTAGCCCATAAACAGTGCTGATTTTGATTCACAGATTATTTAGTATTGCACCTCATAAAGCTGAGGAACCCTTTTTATAACCAATGCCTCGTCTCATGGCCAAGCACAACTAACATTTTTTAAACCTTGAAAAGCTCCCTGTGTTACCATAGAAGACATTATGCAACTGTTCTCAGGCAGATTAGCATTCCTTTCTGACCATCAATCTTGGCTCCATGTGTTAGAGGGTCTCTTTAGGATGACTTAGTGCAGATTTACAGCCCAGGCAGCTCCAGGCGGCAGTGAGGTGCCGCGCAATCAACATCATTCTGGTCGCAAATTAGTGTAAAGCACAGGTCAGCATGTGACCCTCTCAGCTGCAGCGTGCAACTTCTAATGACTGGACTATCCTTGTCCTTGTCTTGAAATTGAGTCAAACATCAATACATACATCCAAGCTTTCTGTCTCATTACAAGTAAGCAGATACTGCACTCTGCCCTGCATTGGAATTTTCAGTGAAATGACAGCAGCTTGCATACATTGCTGCTACGAGTGGATTAAGAGGAGCCAGGGTGGAAACAATTGCTCAAGAAAGTCAAGTAACTTAAAAAACATTAATGTAAATTTATTGCATGGAAACTTTATTATTAATATATGCTGCTTCTCTGCAAAACAGAGAGAAAATGCTGAAAGAGAACCTTGCAAAATGAGATCAAATGCCCAGAATTTGGCATTTTTTCATGCTGAAAGAAAAAAAAAACTACCCGACTGTGTTATCATGATGCCAATGCTTCAATATCACAGCAGTAAGCGTCCAGTTTCGGCATCGAGTCCACAGAGGAGACCCGAGACAGGGTAGCATTAGTGTTTAACATAAATCAATGTGATTGCTAGTTGAGATGAAGGCTAGTGAAGTGCAGAGTCAAGTACAGGAGCCTTCACATTCTGTTAGCAACAAGCCGCGTACTGACAGCTGACATCAGTCTGAAGCTATGTCATCTGTCACACCAGCTAAAGCAAATTTAGATACCTAGAGGGCTGCACAGTTATGGCCAAAAACATCTTTATTTTGATTATTTATTCATAGATTTTACAAGCAAAATACATGTATTGCACTTATTGCACTTATGCATTTCAGTTAATGGATGTTAGACGCTAGCTGGGTGGCTGTGCACAGAGAAACCTCTGGTCTCCACTGATTTTATGAAGTTTGTGACCCCAACTCACTTTGAAGACAGTGAAATAAGGCATTCTAATGTCAGTAAATCTGAATGGGCTGTATTTTTGTGATTTTACAAATCAATTTCGCAGTCAATCATGTTTGTCTGAATGCAGTTAGCCGAAATCAAAATTTTATTTTATTTTTTTGATAAATTGTGCAGGCCCAGCTACTTGCCATAATAGTTTTCTTCAAACTTTATGTACCGCTTCTATCATATTGTTGTCTAACTAGCTCAGCCTTAATCCCTGATATTTTCTCACAGGTCACTTGTTCTTGTGAACCCTCACTGGATTATGTCCTCAAACAAAATGTGAAGGATATTTTGGCAGCCTGTCATTCTGCCTGTCAAAATATGCTTCTTTATCTGTTCTAACTTTGCAAAGACAGCTGATACTTTGCCTCTAGAACTGGACGATTGGAAAAAAAAAAAAAACATTTACTTGTTCACTTCAAAAGACCTGTCCTATTTTGTTTTTGGAATATTTACTCTTGCTCTTTAATAAAGCAAAAGTATTTTGTATCTGATTACTTGGTTAATGGATGAAATAATCAGGGTAATATACAAGTACTAAAATAGTCCTTGCTTCAGCCCTGATTGGAACATTAGGTCATTAGGTTCCAATCATCTACTGTCCAATTTTTGTGAGCCTGTGTGAATTGTAGCCTCAGTTTTCTGTTCTTATCTGACAGGAGTGTCACCCGGTGTGATCTTCTGCTGCTGGAGCCCATCGTCTTCAAGGTTCGACATGGTGTGAGTTCAGAGATGGTATTCTGCATTCCTTGGTTGTAACCAGTGGTTATTTGAGTTGCTGTTGCCTTTCTATCATCTCCAACCAGTCTGGCGATTCTTCTCTGACATCTCGCATCAACAAGGCATTTTCTGACCATTCTCTGTAAAGTGTATAATCTAACAGCTCTGACCACATTTTTTAACTCTGGGAGCCTCCAAACCGTAACAAATACTCCAGTTCTATGAACATGTCACAACTAGAACAATGGAGGTTTGTTATGTTGGTCTATATGTTGAAATCTGCCACTTGAGAAGGACATTTTGAAGGATATCGTCTCCAAATTTACTTCAAACTCCAAACAAATCAGCATTTGTTTCCTTTTAGTGTCACTGAATGGTTTAAATTCAGCACAGCATATTTTTCAGAAGTACTTACTGTGGAGTTTATACCCTTTACTCACTAGTAACCCTTGAAATCAGCCCTAAAATGTACCACATGTTCCTGCAGTGGAAAATGGCCTGAAGAGGACCTCCATTAGAAGCTATACAGAAATATATCACATTGAAAGCCATAAGGCTGCCACTAAAAATAACCTAACATCCTGAACAGAGTGAGTCAGTATTTGGCTATGGGATGTCACACTTTAAGGGCAAATGTGAATCCTTAGACCAGACTGACCCTTTCGAATGGTGTCACGGCAGCGATACAAAACCGAATATTGTCATCCACTGCGGCGCATCAGAGCAGCTGAGCCATGGCAGGGTCTATTTTTTCTGTGTATTTATTGTCTCTTTACAAAAAAAATGTATGAAACCCATAGCTACAAAAGCCTTTGATATATTTCGGTAGTCTTGACAGTGAAGAGCAAACCACTGTCGGCCTGCTGGAGAGCTGCTGTGACTCTGCCTGTTGACATATACTGAGGATGCATTTTCTCCGATTTGATCTTCATGAAGGCTCAGTCTCTGCAGGTGGTGCTGTTTTCTTTGTCTAGTCACTCATGGCCTCCTCTTCTTTCTTTTTATTTCAGACATATGCGCAGGAAGCTTCAACAAGGTGAGGAAAAAACGTGGCCATTAAGCCTACTCTCCTGTGTGTTTTAGAATCTGATATGGTTTTCTATGAGTACAGAAACTTAATAATGTCAGTACAAAGTATTTTTTTCTTTTCCAGTCTCTGTGGGAGACTGTCATTGTCACTGAGCCATTTATTCTTCTTTAGTGCATTGTACGCAAACCCTAAGAGAAGCTTTTTAATTGATCAACAGGCATACTTTTGTAATATTTGTAATTATGACCTATTGTTAATTTCTTTTATGAAAGTCAAAGCATCTATAAAAAAAAGAAAGAGAAACTTTTAAACTTTAAAATCCAAAACACAGAGACACATAGTGGAATATTCTTTAGATGAATGACTTGTCACCTTATAGCATCTGTTTAAAGCGTCAAATCTGATAATAAAAAAAAGACACTCTCATGTGGAACCAAATGTGATGGAGACATTTATTAATATGATTTTCTGAATTACTATGAAACTGTGTGCAGCGGATACTGTGTCAACCTCTCTAAATGAGGATCAAGTCCGTGGAAATGTCACGATATAAAACTGCAGAATGTTGTGCGGGTGTGCTTTGAATTTTAATGACTGCTGGCACTCATTTGGTTAAAATGGGTGTCACCTTCCTTGACCTCAGCTGATGTGTTCTTGATCGACTTGGTTTTATGAAATGTGCTGCTAATATGGACAGAATACAGGAACATTGTAAGTTGGCAGAAAGTGAGCAAAGTTCAGTTCCCAGGGGACAATAAAAACCGAATTTACTCGCTCTATGGCTGAGCATCGTAGAGGTTATGTTAGCCCATACGTTATAATGTATGTGCTTTCCATTCTGCTAATTATGCTCCCTCCTGTTCTCGCTCATCTGCCCTCCAGCTTGTGACCCTGAAATTGATCAAGGTTTAGCATCATAGAGGGTGTTCCAAGGAGGCTCGCAGTAAGGAAACAAGTGTATATGTGGACGGTTTTTGCAAAGTTGACACTTTTGCAACTTTTTTTTGTCTTGTTCAGCCAAGAAAAAGATCATCTTTACTTCTGGAAAACTCAGCCTCTCTGGGATCCTCGTTTCATTCTCAATAATGTTGCCAATTTACCTAATTAGTTGTGAGATGTTACAGTTTGTGTGTATGTGTGTGTCTGCTTTATCTTTTTTAGCATTATGAAACTTTTTTCCAGTCTTTCATTGCTTCTGCATGTACTCTTTTCAAACAGCAAAATTTCTAAGGTTCAATTGTTGATATTCTGTTTTTCGATCAAAAATAGGGTCTAAATATTTTTTAAATAATTGTCTCGGTTTAATTTTACACTGTTTAGGAAATGGGCTTCCAACATTTCTACTAATTCTACTCTAGTTATCTATAATATGTCAACATTTTATGTAAATATAAGGGCCAATATATAATTGTGGGACTTTTTGTGACACAGCTGAGAGGTATCGTAATTGACATTTTTGCTGTTTTCAGGTCTAAAATCAACATGGCTGCCTATAAGCAAATGCCACACGGCATTTATACAAAATATTCTTCTAAATATTATATACACAATTGAGAAACGTTTAAATTGAAAATTATTTATAAAGATATTGTAGTAACACTGTCCACACTTGACTCACACGGCTTTATATTAAATAACTAAAGAAGTCTTGAAATCTTCTCAGCCTTTTCTTCAGGAGGAAATGACATCATGTGGAGCAGGTCATGTGATCTGGAATTAACACACTTCCTTGAGAGGTGTTTTTATAATGGGTAACTTAGCTGAAAGTGATTTCTCAGACACAGATACAATTTATTATTTTCCATATAAAAGTTGATATATTGCCAAAAAGAAACACCTGTCATGATTATCTCAACTTCATAAAAAGAACACAGTCAAAACTATTTTTGAATAAGCTCATTTTATTATTGTTTAACTAATTAGAAGTGGTCGAAATTAAATTCGGACAGTTAGTGGATATTTTAGAGATATCCAGTCATTTTTTATTAATAGGTGATTGTTTTCATAGTAAATTATGGAAAAAACATGATCATAATGAATATTTTTTATTTTTTATTTTTTTTTACTTTTGATAAAAATGTACGCAAGATATACCCCATGGACTTCAAAAGTCCCTCAGTTATATATCGACCCATATGTGTGTGACGTTAGTTAAAGAATATAAATATGAGAAGTACTTTTGTGTTTTCATGTTGCGCTATTTACTAAGATAATATAATGGCTGATTGGTTTGTAAAAGGTCTCAAAGAGCTCAACATATCGGACAAATCTTAAAGACATGAGGTTTGGCCGAAAAACATGAAGCATCACAGAAGTCTTTGTCATGGTGGCCCTTTACTAGCTCAACGTCCACGATCCTCTCTGGATTGCACAGTAACAGGTTCAACTAGATACTATAGCTAATGTCTTATACATTTTCTGGACTGCATGCACTTTGTCTTCCACCTTGTCAGTTAATATACCTTACTATGTTCATTGATTAATTGCTAAACATCTGTTGTCGACTGTTATAATCTCACTTTTGGGTTGGCAGTTCCAAAAAGGAACAAAGTCAAGTCAGTGACTTTTACTCAGGAGACTTGAGTTCAAGTCCTGTCTCCGTTTGCATCATGTGGATCTAAAAAGCTATTTCACGCACTAGTGAGGCAACGGTTTTACATTTTTTCGCTCTTTTTTTGTTCCTTTGTGTCTGTTCTCTTGATTCACTTCAGCTCTATGTGTTATTTCTAACCCTCTCACTGTTGCTTAGTGCTTTCTATACATTTTATTCTTTGGCTCCCTGTGTCCTCACGTTACATTTAAATAGCAAATAACAGTGAATATCAAGTGCAGCAAGCAAGAGAGCGAAACAGCGAACCTCAGTTGATGCAAAACACCCAATGTCTGCAATCATGCCGGTCAATCTCCTCACACCTCTTGCATGAGGAGTCAGTTTGAGTGTCTGAATCTGCGGTTTCTTTAAGCAGTTGCTGAATATAGGCCTCAATTTGCCTGGCTGTATTTTGTTGCAGTGCGACTTGGTGAAGATTACTTCTTCAGCTTTTCTCTTGTGTATTTGCATGTGTTTGATTAAGCTGCAGTGTGCTGAGCTCTCAGGGCCGCCAAACAGCCACCAGCACAACAGTAAAATTACCATTAATTATCTTGACAGCGAGGGTTCTAATACCTAAGTTGGGAACACGCATAGCTCAACGTAACTGTAAATATGGGCTGAGTATTATGTGGTGAGCCTTCATTAAGGCCTTGATTCACCTGAGGTCCCCCGCAAGACAGTGATGAAAATGAAAAGGAGGGTGGCGTCGGCGGTGTAGTGGGAATAAAATTGACAGATAAAAAAACTCAGTCTAGATTCTTTAGTAGTATGTGTCCTGGATGAGGATTAAAAGTAAACTACTCAGCAGGGGGACCGGAGCCATTACTGTAATGATGAAAGGCAGACGTGTCGGTGAGGGAGAGTGTGCACTTTTTACCTCCGGACTTCATTAAAAGGAGATTCACAGGACTTAGCCTGGAAGACCACTGCTGCCAGGGGGTTGAGGAAAAGGGTGACGGGAGTCCAAGGGCTCAGCAGTGCTGCACGTGTGCATGTGATTCTGTAGGCGTGGGATTCAAGGTGGCATTGATGCACTTATGCATGTGTTACGCATACCTTTTGTCCATGCTTTAGCTCCAGAGCTGTCTGTAATGCAGTGGCCTCTCCACTTCCACCTTGGTGGTCAAAGATGTGTTCCTTTCATGAAGCCGTGAGACATTTATCGTCTACTCCACACAGCTCTGGGATCAGTATCGATTACTGGCAATTGAAACAACATTTTTTTTCTTCTTCTTTTCTCTGAGTTTTAATTGCTTGCTTCACTTTAGCAACACCTAAGGAGTATCAAAGTCGCTTGTAAGCCAGTAAACTTTCATCCAATACACACAGATAGCAAAGGAAGAGGCAGTGTAGCATGAAAAATTGTATTTTTTTTATTGATATATGAACATCAACTAAATTTATTAATGGAACATTCCAGGCATTTTCCATTCCCCACCTGTCACCAAGTACATGCACCCTCAGACCTTACTACCCACATGTAAGTTCACATCCGTCTGCTCACCTGGAACCTGCTCCTCATTTCTACAAAGGCACACACCCTTCCAAACCTGTCTTTATAGTATCAGTCCAGACCTCCACTGGGGAATTTGTGTCTAATTTTGCCTCTACAATCCTGCTGGTTACCTCCGCCAAGGAGGTTATGTGACACCCGGCGTTTGTGTGTGTCTATCTGTCTGTCTGTTAGCAAGATAACTCAAAAACGGCTGGGCAGATTCACATGAAATTTTGAGGGGATGTAGGCTATGGTAAGAGGAAGAGCTGGTTTAATTTTGGTGGCAATCCGGAAAGGATCCTGGATTCTGGATCACTTTGAATTTTTTAGTATTGTAGCGGCCGTGGGGGCCGCTGTGACTGTGTTCTGGGTAGGGGGGGGCGCTAGGCATCATGGGGGGAATTATGTGTTCTTTGGGAAGTGTTTTATGGGGTTGTTTGTTTGTTTGTTCCAGACGTTCTTTAATTACTGGTTGCATTTAGTTAGTTCAGTTCTGCGTTCTGAGTTCGTTTGTGTGTTTGTTGTTTTCATGTGTACCGTAGCTCAGGGGGGTTACGGGAGGAGTGACCTCGGCCTGCGAGCTGGTACGTTGTGAGTTCTGGAGTGCTTATTGTGGTAGAGACAATAAAGCCTGGTGTGCTAACTGTAAGATCCTTCGTCATTCCTGCCTTAAGTCGCCGCTCAGTGCTACAGTATGTTTTAGTATGTGGTCCAAAATATGACAAAAACATCATAGGTTAGTATGTCGTCCAACAAATTGGAGCAAGGTGTCCAGATAGCTCAACTGGTTAAGAAGGTGATTCGTAAACACAAGTGTCAGAGACGCAGGTTTGATTCCAGCAAATAAAACCACAAAGCAAATGGGGTGAAACTGCCTCACTACGCTAAGGTTCCTCGTATCTGGCCAGGAATGTGTGTCACTAAACTTGACACTTTTTGCACCACCATGTGAACTCCATCAGCCTTTTGGAAGAGTCTGTTGGGAGTG